>NC_054375.1:136008083-136215583 GCF_017654675.1 Xenopus laevis
ACTCCATGCTGATATACAATCAATTACAAACTTGGCCGGCCTACTGTATTAACTTACACAATTTAGAAAATATAAATAAATAGCTGTAGTTCATTAATTAATGAACTACAACTATTTATTTATATTTTTAAAATAATAATAAGTTAATACGGTAGGCTGGCCAAGTTTTTGATTGACTGTATATCAGCATGGAGTCTTAATACCAATAAATCATTTTAAAAGAAGTGAATACCATTTTAAGGTTTATTGGGAGTTATATAGTGCCCTAAATGGACTACTTCGGTTTCTAAATTAATAATGACTTCATTCCTCACAATGAAATCATAGAATGAAGTCATCAGGTAGACTGGTGTCTACATCATATTAAAAGTTCATTTTTAAAGCGAGAATCCCCTCTAAAATCTCTTTGAGAGGGAATATTTAGGTACCTGAACTTGCTTGTCTGTTGACCTTCAGGTCAATTCTCATTATTTATATTGTTAAAGGAGAAACAAACCCGTACTAGAAAAAAACCTTACCCCCCTACCAACCTCCCTCCTTCCCCACATCCTAACTGTCCCCCCGGCAAATGCCCCTAATTTTTTACTTACCCCTCCGTGCAGATCTGGCCTCGAGAGTCCACGAGTGCCATCTTCTTGTTCCGGTCTTCTTCCAAATCTGAGCGGAGTTTCGGCGCATGCGCAATTGTTCGGGACAGGAAATTTACTGTTCGGGACAGGAAACTGAGCTCAGATTCTGAAGAAGACTGGAAAAAGTTGGGGAGGAGGGAGGTTGGTCTACGCAGGGTAGGGGGTAGGGTTTTTTTTCTAGTACGGGTTTGTTTCTCCTTTAACAATATAAGCAATTTTTAGTAGCAATCTGGTTTGAGTAACCTTTGTGTTCCCTTTTGAGTAACTTTTAGTCTGATGTAGATACGACACTTACTTCCAGAAGATTACCGACGAGAAGAAGATGGCTGCCGTGAACTCTGCTGGATAGAATCTGCACCGAGGGGTAAGTAAAGAGTTAGGGGCATTTGCCCGGGGTAGCAGCTAGGCTGGGGGGCAGGAGGGTGGTCTAAATTTGGCGAATTTGTGGTGAATCTCCACATTTTGCCGCCAGCGTTAAAATAATTTTGGACACGCGTCGGAAAAGTCACTTGCGTCAAAACCGTCGCGCATCAACATTATTCAAACGCACATTCGGACGCAGGCACCAAAATTCTAATTTTTAGACTAAGCTCGACAAATTCGCCCATCACTAATAATGAGGACCAAATAAAAAGATGCTTAGAATTGGCCATTTTATGACATACTAAAAGGTCATTTAAAGGTGAACCACCAATTTCAAAAACATTTGTCTGTTAGCCTCCCGTCAACTTAGACTGTAAGCTCTACGGGGCAGAGACCTCCTTCCCACTATGTCACTTCCCACCTAGCATTTGTCCTGATATGATTTCTGTGTATATTTATTATGTTATTTGTCTTTCCAGTGTGTACTTTATATATATTGGACTTTTATGCACTTTACAGCTCTGAGGCTCCTTAACAAATAACGTTATACATACATAGATACATTTGAATAATATCTGTAGTATTGGGCACTACTGTATGCAGAAAGAAGTGGAGGATAAAGGGATTGGGTGATACTGTAATTTTGCTGGTTATTGAAATCAATATTAGATTCACTTATGTTATCAACATTTGTGTCATTTTAAAGGGTTTTTCAACTCCGAATAAACTCACAATTTAAAAAAAACACCTTACCTTGTTTATTAAAAAATCCTCGAATTAATAAAATCGTTGAAAAAGACTCAAAAACCTTGAATTTGCGAGTTTACAAGCTCAAAGCAAACCTCACATTCAATATAGTTTACATTTTGCTTATGACAATTTCCACTGACTTTTACATGACCTTGCAAGTTTTTCGAATTTAAAGTTCGAGTTCGAGTTTTTCTAGCTTGATTTGAAGTTCTAATTCGAGTTTGCACTTTTTAGAGCAAAAAACCTCGAATCAAAGTAAAAACCCAAATTCGATTGTTGATAAATCAGCCCCTTAATGTTAGCATTCACCCACTGCTTGGTACAAGAGTTTTGCCTTATGTTGTTCCTCAGATCCTTGCTTTTATTTTCTACAGGTGGTGGGAGTTCAGCACTAGCTGAGTAGTTAGGGTTACATGTCTGTGCTCTGTATTGTTTCAATTATTTTGATTTATGGAATGAGACATGCTGGCATTGAATGTCAGTTTTGATCCATGTAATTAGACATGCAGCGGGGATACATTCTATATAAAATGGTATTTAGTGGTTAGGACGCCATTCAGAGGTTCATTCATTTTGTGGCCAGACACAAAATCAATTCTGTACACGTTATGACAGTAGATGCAGGACAGTCACTTTATCTTGTTTCCTGTGGTTCTTTAGCCGGCCAGAACCAGGCAGATCTGCTCATTTGGCCGACCAGTGAACTAATTCTATGGGTGAGGTCAGTATAGACACATGGAAGAGGACCTCATCCAGCAGCCAATATAGTCCTCCCCTGATGGGATTTTCGAACTTTACTGAATATCTGACCAATTTGTAGATGGTTTTAGCTTCATCCATGGGCCAGCTAGCTCAGCTCTAGAGTCCTGCAGAGGGTCAGGTACCTGTGGGAATGCCAAAGTGCAGGTAGGGTTTGTAGCAATGTGGTAGAGCGTGGTAATCACCTTGACTTGGTTCCCACTGACAGAATGCACCATGACTAGCACTTCATCCACAATTCTTATCCATCTATAGGCTGTGATCCATGTTTTTCACCTTAGAGAGCTAAATTTACCTTGCAGATTGGTAAAGATTTCTATTAGTTTATTTTTAATATATGTTTGGTTAATCCCATGGTCTTCAGTTATTCGGCGCAGAGACCTTTGATAATCTTTAGTGGTATTGTTCAGCTGGTAACTGGCCTATAAGGCATATTTATGGCCTCTGCTGTTTCTGAAATAATCAAGTTTATCTTCACTATTCCTCTCTCAACTCATCTGTTTATTCTCACTCTCTCTTCATGCAGCAGTTGGGTGTCAGATACTCTTTGACAGTTAGATCCAATATTTCTTATAGGGGGGCTCCTTTTGCCTAGAAGATGTATTAGAGCTCACTCTATTAAAATCACCAGACATCATGTCTCTCTACATGCAGGATTGGTGCAAAAGGCAGTTATTTTGTTTGTACTGGAATCAGTTATTTGAGTGAGCTCTAATACATCTTCTAGGCAAAAGGAGCCGCCCTATAAGATATATTGGATCATCCATCTGACACCCAACTGCTGCATCAAGACAGAATGAAGAGAAACAGATGCTGAGAGAGGAATAGTGAAGATAAACTTAATTATTTCAGAAACAAAGCAGAATTTGTAATTGACTGTATTTAGAAAGTTTCTTATTTCAGTATGAGGAAGCTTATATTAAATCTTCATTTTCGCAATAGTTCCCCTTTATTAATAATTGTTGAGAGATATTACTCTACACAACACAATATAAAAATCCATATAATTTTTCTTCTTTACATGGGGAGCCCAATCTTCCCCTGGGGCACTCGCTCTTCAGAAAGCCAAACAGCATTTTGCCCAAGGAAAGGGGACATTCAGGCTCCAGGCTGGAGATCTCAGATCAGATGGAACGTAGGGTACACAGATGAAGATCATTGGAAGTGACAAGAAGGAATTTTTGCGATGAGATGTGGTTTGATCGGAAGCCAGCAGAGCGAGTTTAGAAGGGTGTGAAAAGGGGATTTTCTTGAAGAGAAGTTGATAATTTTGGCAGCCAAATTAAGGACAGATTGTAGAGGGGAAACATGAGCAGGGGAGGCCAGTACATAGGGTGTTGCACTATTCCAGATGGGAGAGGATAAAACCTATGCCTGATACTAATTATCCAAGATAAATGAAAACGAGAAAATTAATTGATCCATTTGCATGTTTTAATATTCCCATATAATATGTCAGTTAAAGAAAAGTAGGTGACACAATCAGATGCAATAAACAAGTGATGACTTACTTTAACTGGTGGGCAGAGTTACTGGTCTCAGAAAAAAGGGCCAACTTGGATCAAGACTAAACAGCTAAACATTTTTGGCCGCATTTTGCTGTAAAGTGAAGTTATGTTTTACACTGGCTATATATATATATAGAGAGAGGCCCATTTGTTAAAGGTGGAATTTTAGCGGTATTAGAACTTACTGAAACCACAATTAAATTCTACGGATGCCATGAAAGTTTTGAAAAGATCTGAATGTATAAAAAGTATGAACAGAAACAAGTGCCGGACGATCTGAAAACTAAAAAAGAACCTCTTTAAAACCTCAGTTTTTCAGACAATTACTAGATAAAAAAAAATCCGAAAACCTCTAAAACCCTATGTCCAATAGGATCAGTGCAGCTCTCATTGACTTCTGTAGCAATAGTGGTTTTTACACATGATAAAACTCAAATTTATAGACATTTAGAGGAATTGAAAAAAACAAATTTTTAAAGAAAAAATATTAATTAAAAAAAATCAGAAATTTAGTGAATAGGTGCCATAGAGACCATTAAAAGTGCTGTTTGATGCCAGTGTTATTAATAAGGAAAATACATAAAAATATAGGAAGCCTAGCCATATTGTGTGATATAGGAGAACAAGCTATTACAGTTGTATTACATTAGTACAGACTTACCTGTGACGCAGAAGGTGGGTCTTTTGATTATATAAACATGGTATAAAATGGACATAGAATACCCTATAACAGCCTATATCTGGGTAGCTGACATATTGTGTGACACGGGAGAGGGTCAAGCAAGATGCATGAATAGACTTTACAGAATCTCAACAAGTTTTAGGGGGTTCATTTGATATAAATCACAAACATTTGAGTCTGAAAAAGAACGAATTTGCATATACTTGCAATGATCCTTATTTATGTTTTTGCGGAAAAAACTAGGGGGCCCATTTATTAAACCTCAAATTTATCTGGTCTGGGTTTTTAAGGGGAAAACTAAGGGAAGATTTATCAATGGTCGAAGTGGATTCGAGGGAATTTTCGAAGTAAAAAAATTAGAAATTCGAAGAAAATTTTTTGTATACTTTGACCATCGAATAGGATACTACGACTTTGACTTCAAATTCGATTAGAAGTAAAATAGTTCGAATAATCGACCATTCGATAATCGAAGTACTGTCTCTTTAAAAAAAACTCCGACTTCAATACTTCTCCAAATTAAACTATGTTAGTCTATGGGGACCTTCTAGAGCAAGTTATTTGAAGTCGAAGAAAAATCGTTTGATCAGTTGCTGAAATCCTTCAAATCGTTCGATGTAAAAAAATGTTGACTTCGATATTTGAAGTCGAAGTATTCCAATTCCAATCAAATTAGATGGTCGAATTCCGAAGCTTTTTCTACTTCGAAATTCGACCCTTGATAAATCTGCCACTAATTGTTCGTGGAAAAAAAAAATTATAGATTTATTATACCTCAAAACTGCAAAAAATTCAGAAAATGAAAATACTCCATCTCAAACCTGTTGAGGTCATGTGGAAATCAATGGCAGATGTCCCTGAAGTTGTTTCTTGACATTGTGATATCTGCTGGATAATCCAATAAAGTAAAATTTTTGAAGCGACAATTCAATAAAGTCGAGTTTTCAGGGAGTCAATCCTACGATACGAATTGATATTATTGCGCTTTTTCGAGAAAATTGTTGATAAATGAGTTTGATTCGTTGAAGGGAGTTTGGTCGACTTTGCTTTAAAAAAAAAAGGTTCATTTGAAATTTTGTAACTAACTCCCTAGAATTTGAGAATTAATAATTTTGCCCATTTGTCCTTATATCAAATTTAAGGGGCAGATTTATCAAAGATCGAATTGAAAATTAGAATTTTGAGTTTATTTTAGTGTTATTGGACTAGGGAATAGTCCAAATTCAATTTGAGTTTAAAAAGAAAATTGAAATTCGAATTTCGAAATTTATCAGGTACTGTACCTGTAAGAATTTGACTTTGACTATTCACCATCTAAAACCTGCCGAATTGGTGTTTTAGGGGGACCGCCTAGAGTCGTTTGGTGGACTTTTAAAAAAATATAAACTCAAATCAAGCCATAGGAAGGTGATAAAAATTTACAGTATGAAGCAAATTTATCAAAATTTTAAACCATTTCATGATTTTTCTCAGTACATATGACGTGTGGCAATTTTTTGGTCAGAATTTTTTCGTGGAAGGTTCACATAGACTCTGATTGTAAAGCAATTGGAAAATTCTGGAGAACTGTAGAGAATTCTCAAGTTACTTGAATGATGATAGATGCCCAGTGGTTTAAATTGGCTTTGGCAGGTTTAAGCTTCTGAGTTTTTCATTTGAAAAGAGAAAAACTTGTTTAAATACCTACAATCTTGAACTGAGGAGAGGGGAGGCCATGATTTTTTAGTCAGGATTTCTTGTCTCAACCTTTAATAATTAATGCCCTATAAGTAAAAAGTATATTTTTTGCAGTGATTTCAAGAAGTTTGGATCATTTTGCTTATATAGAGGAAAGCAACACATCTTTCCACCTCTTTTATATTTGGGGGCCCTTATTTATCAAAATCCGAATTTTCTGAGTATTTAAATTAAAAAAGTCAGACCAAACTAGAATCCTCGATGTCACCTTATTTATTATTAACAAAAACATGATTTAATTGGATCAGGGACAAACTCAAGAAAATCGAGAAAAAATCAGAATCGCTCAATTATTTCGGGCTTTTTCCCAAAAACCCTGAATTTTTCGGATTTTTGCCTGAAATGTCGGATTTTCTGGCTAATTCCAGCGCAGACCACAGAAACTTCCAAACAGGATAGGGACCTCTGCCATTGACTTATATACAAGGCCTGAAATGCCAGATTTTTATACTTTTTCCATCCATCCTTGGGGTATAATAAATTTCGAATAAGTTTAGCTTTTTTATCCACTAAAAATTTTATAGTAAAAAGAGTTTGAAAAGAGTTTTTGCCATTTGGACTTTAAAGGACCAGTAACATAATTTAAAAAAAACTCCTTAGTATACATTGAAAAAGAATACCAAGACAAATTAAACTTTAAAATTGCAAAGTCTTTATTAAGAAATAACCGAAACTCCGCTTGCGCTCCTCTTCAGAAATCGATCTGAAGTGATCCATCGTGCAGCGCTTGATTTCTCCTGCCTGCCTTCCTTAAAGGAGATAGCCAGGGAGGAGAAATTGAGCGGTGCATGATGGATCGTCACCCTGTCACCTTTTCTGAAGAGGAGTTTCGGTAAGTTATTTCTTCATGAAGACTTTACAATTTTAAAGTTTAATTTGTCTTGGTATTCTTTTTCATGTATAATAAACCCTTTATTGTGCCTTTTTCTTTTTCAAACTGATTTCCTGAACTAATGAAAATTATGAAAACGGGCAAAATGACAGCATTGGCTAACTAATAATTTTTGCCTTCTTATTTTGAATTTCAATAGACCGCTGTCAGTTGATACAAGCTGGAAATAAATTTGACCTGTTTCCAGAATTGTTACCATTAAAGAGGTGATCTTCACCCAACAACTGTTTTTTGAAAATTGAAAGAAAAATATAATTCTAAGCAACTGTGCATTATACATTCGTTACATTTTTCCTTGGGTCCAATGGATTCATCCAATTTTGCGCATCCACATTTTAAGTTTTCCCTGATTTTACTACTTTTATTTTGCTATCCCTTGATATTCTAATGCATTTCAGTGAGAGCATCTCTCCCATTTTACATTATAATTTTGCTACAAACCCCCCACCAATGTGATTTTTCCTTTATTATAAGTTCTCTGTATAGTTTACACTGTTTTTAAAGAAAAATCCTGATTTTACATACCCCGATTTAACATTTTGCCACATTTTACTTGTAATTGCTAAAAGCAGTGTTTGTATATTTCTTTCAATTCTCTGTTCTTCTGCTACAGTGTAGTAGAAACCAGGCCTCCTTCAGGTCTGTCAATCAGCCGGCTTTTACTACATTGTTTCAGGAGTCCAAACCAGAAATTCCAGAATATAAATAGCCAGAGGGATACTGCTTTCAATAGCAATTCCATTTACTAATAATTTTTAAAACCCACTGAAAATTATTAATGAATATATATACTGGCAAGTTATATTTTTTTCCATCATGCAAAATATACACACACACTGATGGGGTCCTGGGCTTTTCTGTATTGTCGAGCACATTGCCTTAAAGGGCTCACATTTTTTTGACCCTGCACTCCGATTGGGAGATACAATATTTTTTTAAAAAAAATTGCCCCTGTCAACACTAGATCAGCCCCACATGGTAAAAAAAGGAGAATGGTACCCTTTAAGGCTATTAAATCTAGGGATGCACCGAATCCAGGATTTGGTTCAGGATGTGGCCAGGATTCAGCCTTTTTCAGCAGGATTTGGATTTGGCCGAATCCTTCTGCCCAGCCGAACTGAATCCTAATTTGCATATGGAAATTATGGACGGGGAGGGAAATCACGTGACTTTTTGTCACAAAACAAGGAAGTAAAAAATGTTTTCCCCTTTGCCACCCTAAATTGTATATGCAAATTAGGATTCAGATTTGGTTCGGTATTCAGCCAAATCTTTTGCGAAGGATTCAGGGGTTTGGCCGAATCCAAAAAAGTGGATTTGGTGCATCCCTAATTAAAACCATATTTAAGTATGGTTTTGCTAACGTAATTATTATCAGGAACGAGGGTCTTTCTCGTTATTTTAGAGAAAACAAATCAATGAAGACAAAATGAAGAATTATTGAAGTATGGGAAATGGCAATCCTGTTTATCAGGGCTTCCTGTATAAGGGATTTCCGAATAATAAATGCCATATCTATCTATCTATCTATTATCTATCTCTCTCTCTCTCTCTCTCTCTCTCTCTCTATATATATATATATTTGTCCCATTTTGGTTCACATCAGCGTCTTTACGCCCTCGGATTGGTCGCCGGCGTCGGAACGGACGCCGGCGTCAGAATGTGCGTCGGCGTCAGGACGCTGGCGTCAGTGCGTCGGCGTCCGCGTCATGACGTCAGCGCGTCCAAAATTGGCGCCAAACCCTGGCCTATTTAAAGCAGCTTCAGAGTCTCCTCAATGCCCAATTATAGGTTTTCGCTTGCTGATTCCTGGGTGTGTTTCTCGTTGAATATCTTGTGTACCGACCTTGCCTGATCTATCTATCTATCTATCTATCTATCTATCTATCTATCTATCTATCTATCTATCTATTATCTATCTCTCTCTCTCTCTCTCTCTCTCTCTCTCTCTCTCTCTATATATATATATTTGTCCCATTTTGGTTCGCCGAAAAGTTTGCAAATTAAATTTTGCGAAACAGCGAAAAAACGTGAATTTTGACGTCAGCGTTAAAGTTGATGCATGACGGTTTTGATGCGAGCGACTTTTCCTTCGGCAGTGAAATGTGGAAATTCGCCGCTAATTCGCACCTGACGAATTTATTCACCCATCACTAATGCCCACTATACATGCAGATGAAATTCCTATTGTGAATTAGTCAGTGTCTGGCCAATGTGTCCTGGGTCTGGGTGCTGACGGACATCCCTGCTCATGTAATGGGATACGTCTTTGCTCAGAGGAGCAGCGATGAAGGCTCCACTAAGGATCTACACAGGAGGTGAAAGGATAAAATTATACCGGGTCATGCATATATAAATATACAGTGCTCTCTATTTACATACCCATGTCTATAAATAAAGATGCATATGGATAGTTGCATATTTTTTCTGCAGTCATTTGCCTCCTTTTGCATATGGATACGGACTCTGCATGTTAATATATTATGTTTTGCATGGAAATCGTTCTGCTGCCGAGGTGCTTAATGTGTTTACGAAAGGAGAATTCCGGCACATATTAGGGTCCATATCCACACAGGGAACATGAGCTACTAATTTGTTCTATCTCTCCAGGTGTTGAGCAAAATCTTCCGTCGTTGTACATCAGTCAAGGGTTGCTGAGGATGATGGGAACTGAAGAACAGCAACCAAATTGGAAGGTTCCAGTTTGCACAGATTCAGCTGAAAAAATAAATAGCCAACTTGAAACGACTTAACCTGTTGGTCAACTTCAACTCCCGGCATCTGTTGAAGGATGTTGGAACTGCTATTAAAGAGCTGATTAACCTCTAGGTCAACTTTTAGGGGGTTATTTAGTAAACTTCAATTTTTCTGGTCAGGCTTTTAGGGGAAAACTCAAACTTTTCATGGAAAAAAAACAGATGTATTCTGTATATATATTATATATATATATATATTATTATACCCTAATGCTGCAAGAAGCCCAGATCTAAAAACCCAGCATCTCAAACCTGTCAATCTCATGCATAAGTTAGGAATGAACCGTATCCACTATTTTGGATTCGTCCGAACCCCCAAATCAAATCCGAATCCTAATTTGAATATGTAAATTAGGGGTGGGAAGGGGAACGTTTTTTTACTTCCTTGTTTTGTGACAAAAAGTCACGTGATTTCCTTCCCTGCCCCTAATTTGCATATTCAAATTAAGATTCAGATTCAGATCAGCCGGGCAGAAAGATTCTGCCGAATCCTGCTGAAAAAGGCCGAATCCTGGCCAAATCCCGGACCGAATCCTGGATTTGGTGCATCCCTAGTAAGTCAATGGCAGATGTAACGTGAAAAAATCAAGCAATTCCAGAATAAAGTCAGAAAAAATCATACTATTCGTGTTTCACTCGATTTTATCAAGTCTTTTCGCAATCTGATTTTTTTCGAGTTATTTTAATAATAAATAAGGCAAAATTGTGGATGGGAGTTTGGTCGAGTTTTGTTTCATAAAAAAATGAGCTCAATTCGGATTTAAGTAAATTACCCCCACAATATGTTATAGAATGACCAATTCTAAGCAACTTTTCAATTGGTTTTCATTATTTATCTTTTCATAGTTTTTTTAATGATTTGACCCCTTCTTCTTCTGACTCTTTGCAGCTTTCAAATGGGAGTCATTGACCCCATCTAAAGGATAAGATACTGGACTTCATAATCATAATACTATGGGGCCCATTCACTAAGTTCAAATGTTTTTTTTGGTTACTTCGACCATCGAATTGGCTACTTCGACTACAACCTTTGACTTCGAATCGAACGATTCAAACTAAAAATCGTTCGACTATTCGACTACTCAATACTCGAAGTACTGTCTCTTTAAAAATTTCTTCGACCCCCTATTTCGCCACCTAAAACCTAATGAGGCCAATGTTAGAAGGTCCCCATAGGCTTGCTAACAATTTTATGATCGAAGGATAATCCATCGATAGATGGATTAAAATCCTTTGAATCGTTCGTTTTGAAGGATTATTCCTTTGATCGTTCGATCGAACGAATTGGGCAAAATCCTTCGACTTCGATATCCGAAGTCAAAGGATTTTAATTCGGCAGTCGAATATCGAGGGTTAATTAACCCTCGATAGTTAGGTTGTGGAATGCACTGCCGGGTGATGTTGTGATGCTGATTCAGTTAATGACTATAAGAATGGCTTGGATGATTTCTTGGACAGACATAATATCAAAGGCTATTGTGATACTAAACTCTATAGTTAGTATAGATATGGGTATATAGAATTTAATTAAAAGTAGGGAGGGGTGTGTGTATTTTGAATTTTTCAGAATTTGTAACTGAAAACGATTTTTTCGGATTTTTGCTCGAAAACCTTACGAATCATTGCACAAAACCCAGCGCAGATCACAAAAATCTTTGGAACCTCTCCCATTGACTGATATGCAATCTTGGCAGGTCTGAGATGCCGGATTTTCGGATTCTGAGTTCTTCCATCCTCGGCGTATAATAAATTCAGAAAAATTTGTGTTTTTTTAAATTCTGACTTTATACTGAAACTTTTTCGGATTTCTGCATTCGGAGTTTAGTAAATAACCCCCTAAAAGTTAATTCAAAGGTGAACAACCCCATTAAATCTAATTGGACATATCTTATCTTTACAGTCTGACTGAATGTGTAAAAGCTGCAGGGACATTTATGATAATGGTTGTGAGGATACTAGATCTCATATATACTGTATATGCTTATTTATATATACAATGTATTTGGATTCATATTTGTTCTGGTTCAAGTCCCAACATATTTTGTTACGAGAGAAGCTGAAACTGCAGAATGAGATTTTGGCAGCACTATATTGTATTTTGCATCATTACAGGCCTTGTGTTATGCTATTAGGATACACTCCCATATGTAATATCCTCTTGTTCAGCAAAACACAGCTGTGCCAGTGACTTTTTTTCCCCTTGGCAAAGCACCGACACGCATAACAGTGGAAGGAATAGGGAAATGTAGTGAATAGTGTTTCTGTATACATTATTTTCTTCCATTGTTCTTCTGTCTCCTTCCATTTTTAAAAATGAGGGTCACTGACCCCAGATACCAAAAAACTGATTGTTATTTTTATTGTTACTATCTATTGCATTTTTAACCCCTTTTTCAACTCCTTATAGATATATATATATATATATATATATATATATATATATATATATATATATATTTATATATATATATATATTTGCAGAAAGAAGCGACACTCACAGGATGTTTTCAATGCAGGATAGTTGTGTATTTATTCCACTCAACGTTTCGATCCCCCACAGGGATCTTCGTCAGGAGATTTAAAAAAAAAAAAAAAAAAAAAACCTATTGAAAAGAGGTGGAAGGTCCGCACTGGGGCTCCCTCACTGGGGCTCCCTTCGGACCTTCCACCTCTTTTCAATAGGTTGATACATTGTGTAACTTAGATAGCAACATGAATGTTATAGCAATCGAAGAAAAAGGGAGTTAAGAACTTTGTTACACAGTATCTTGTTTTTAATTAGTATCTAATAGTTTGTCGTTATTTATGCTATTTGTTGCGTGTGACTGATTAGTATGTGAAAATTGTATAACGTTTGTCAACTTAGTAGCAGTCGATTTCTGATGATGAGGTGTATACGTCATTTTCAAGTTGGCCTGTTTTCCCGCCAACCTGGGTATTTAATGCGTGTGTATGATGTATTATGTACTTTGAAAAAGGCCTCGGAGGAGGCCGAAACGTCAGCCCTCTACAATAAAACATTTTTATTCATTTTTAAGACCTGTGAGTGCGGATCTTGCTTGTATGTTGGAAATTTCGTTTTTGATACTGCACCCAGGCAATGTTAACCTGCTGTCGAGAGTGCCGGCTTTGTGATGGACTTATATATGGTGGATATATATATATATCATGCATGCGGAGCTCACACCATGAGCCAAAAATAAAACCTGGGTGCCAGTCCATGAACAAATGGATAACGGGGCAATTTGACAGCACTCTAAGGAAACGTGAAGCAAAATTTATATCAAACAAAATGCAAGTTTATTGTTTCCAACAAAAACCTTGAAGTGTTGTCAACTTGCCCTGATATATATATATATATATATATATAAATATATAGATACAGCCTCTCAATTCATGCACTTGCCTAGTTGCTAAGGTAAACTGTACCAGATAGCTGCTGAAATTCTAAACTGTACAGTTTGGAGTATAACAGTAATGAGCTGCCCATCGCAGCACCCCAACTTGGTTCATGTTAGGTTGTCTTTTATGTGTCAGCGGCACTGCACATGCTCAGTGTGCCCTGGGCTTCTTTAGAGGAGCTAAGCTTAGGGGTCATGCGAAATGATCTAAAAGTAAGGGATCCATTTTCCCCAGAAAGCTCTGAATTACATGAAGGCCATTTCCCATAGACTCTATTTTTTTTTTTATCTCTTTTTTTATGATTGTTTGTCATAGACTCTATTTTAATGAATTGAGTCGAATTCTTAAAAATGATTTCCTTTTTCTTTGTAAAGGTATGGGACCTGTTATACAGAATGCTTGGGGCCTTGGGTTTTCCAGATACGGGACCTTTTGTTATTTGGACCATCATACCTTAAGTCTACTAAAAAATCATAAAACATTAAATAAACCCAATAGACTGGTTTTGCTTCCAATAAGGATTAATTAAATCTTAGATGAGATCAAGTACAAGCTACTGTTTTATTATTGCAGAGAGAAAGGAAATCAGTTTAAAAAATTGTATTATTTGGATAAACGGGAGTCTATGGGAGACAGCCTTTCCATAATTTGGAGCTTTCTGTATAACGGGATTCTGGATAATGGATCCCATACCTGTAATAATAGAGCCAACATCAGACTTGGGGGGGGGTCTGGGCCCATGGGGGCTGCCATGTCTGGGGCCTGCACACCACCCGGGCCCCTATCTGCCCTCCACCAACTGCAAAGGCCCCTGCCACAAGTCCCCCTAATCGCTCTGTAATCCCTTCTGCACCCTCCCCCGTCAGCATGTACCACCTTCAATGAACGTTAACGTGGTACAGACGATTCAGGGAGATTTGTGGCATGTTATTTCTTCATGTGGAAGAGGTCAGGAAGGAGCAAAGGTTCTACTAGAAGCAGCAAGTTGGTCTCGGCCACCGGGTTTTTCCCCGGTGTCCCACCAGCCAAGTCTGACCCTGAATAGAACAGTAGCTTGGACTTGATCCTAACTAAGATATAATTCATCCTTATTGGTGGCTAAACAATCCTATTGGGTTTAATCATTGTTTAAAGATTTTTTGGCAGACTTAAGGTAAGGAGATCCGAATTATGGAAAGGTCTCTTATCTGAAAAGCTGGATAACAGGTCCCATACCTGTATACATATGTTGTATACACACAATCCCCTGTATGTAATAAAAGGCACTAAGTTTGCCCAGGAGCAGTAACCCAGAGCAACAAATAAGATGTTGGCTTTTAAGCAGGTGACCATTAAATGCTACCCTCTGATTGGTTGCTATGGGTTACTGCTCCTGGGCAAACTTAGTGCCTTTTATTACATAACTCCCAATACCTCTAATAGCATTATGGCAGCTCCCACTGAATTAAAAATGCAGATATGGTGAAATCATGTGTCCAGCACACATTATCTGCTTTCCCCCTGTGCTTTCCTGTCTAAATACATGGAAATACATGGATGTTACACTGCACGGGTAAAAGGTTTAATTATAAGATTCTGCTTATTTCTGTCAGTTTTCATGGTGTCTTTGGGGAATCAATAACCTATAAAATGCATATTTATCTTCGGTAAAGTCTGAATAGCAACATGTGATTCTGATTTGGAAAAGGGAAATTCCACTTTATTTTTTACATATGGAAAAAAATTTATGATTTGCATTGAATTCTCCCCTTTTTTACATAATATTTACATACCTATTAAGAGAAATAAGTAAATATTCTTAAAATGGGCGGACTAATTCCCAGGTGCCTCTGGCTTGTCTCAGTACATTACATTTGTGATTGGTTTGTGCTTATTCTATGCTGCAAGCTCATTGTTCTAGTGCTGAGTGAATGGAAGACACAATATTTCTGCTGCTTTTTTAACATTCTTCAGAGTTTTTCGGTAATACCCCTGCACAGGCTACCCTCTCAAACTGCTCCAGTAGACTTTTTAAAGGGGCCCCAGGGTTTCCAAGGTAGGGTTGGTGCCACGGATTGACCACTTCCCATGTCTGAGTCTTCATCATGACCAAGGTAGAACATTGAGCCATTGGTTTTGGGACAACAGAGGCCCCTTTCTGGAGCTGGGTGGACCAGGGGAATGGGGGTGTGTAATGGCCCTCTTATTTAAAGGTCCCTTTGCTTCTTCTTTTGCAAGGGTGCAACATTTATTGTCTTTGATCTATGTACTGTAAGTATTTACATATTTAGTAAAATTAAAAGCATTGAGCACATGTTCTCACTCCATGGGGCAAATTTACTATTAGGGGAAGTGACTAACACTGGCGAATTTCGCCAGCATGACGTCATTTCGGGACTTCGCAGATTTACTAATGGCGCAGGCATAAATTCGCTAGCAAATGAGATAGACTGTAGTGCTACTTCGCACTCTTAACGCCAGACGAATTGTCGCTCTGGCGAATGGACGTAACTACGCAAATTCACTAAGATGCGCATTTTACTGAACGTTACCTCTTGCGCCAGACTTGCCTTCGCCACCTCAGACCAGGTGCAGTGCAATAGAGTAGATAGGACTTCCTCAAAAATTATTTTTTTTGATTTTTCAGTTTTTCAGGGTGATAGGCTGCAAAAGCTCGTAATTTTTTTTTAGGGTACCCGGCTTCCCCCCCTACATTTTCTAACATATGGCACATAAACTATACACTGGGCTCATGTGTAGGGCAAAATAACTTTATTTTATTTTATTAAGGTTTCCCAGGCGTGTGTAGTGTAATGTATTTGCTGCAACATATACGTCCATTCAACTTCAACTTCCCGCCGTATGCAAATTAGCCAACGCTTGTCGAATTAACGCTAGAGAAACTTTGCCATCTTTCGCGCCCTGGATGCAACTTTGCATATGGTGAATTAGCGTTGTCCGGACGATATTCTGAGACAATTTGCAACTGGTTTTCATTTTTAATTATTTGTGGTTTTTGAGTTATTTCGCTTTTTATTCAGCAGTTTGCAATTCCAGCCATCTGGTTGCTAGGGTCCACATTCCCCTAGCAACCATGCATTGCTTTGAATGAGAGACTGGAATATTAACAAGGGAGGTTCTAAAAATAAAAAAGGACCCAGGTCCTGAGCATTCTGGATAACAGGTCCCATACGTGTAATTATATGAACTGCTTATTATAGAGTAACATCAACTGTTTATACTGCACACACTTAAGGGTGTGGCCAAAAATGTTTGCGCTCTTGTGTTTATGGGGAGCCACATATAAATAACTTGTATGAATCCCCAAAATTTGATGGTGGGCCCTGTTCAGTTTATACAGAGTGCTTCAGCCAAGTAACCAATGTTCCAGCTCCCATTGTTATTGCTGAATCATATATGTAGAAGGAAATATCAGGGCACACAGTATGCTTTATATAGTGACTAAAGTACCCCTTGTAAAATATAAGGATATTATAAGTTACTGAGGAGTTCCATGACCATATAAAAACACGAGGCCGAAGAAATATCCTCATTTTTTGCAACTGGGGGTACACAAATTTTAGTGAGTCATGTGACAGAAATGACATCAGAACTCACCGTTTATAAGTGATGACATCAGAACTCACCATTTATAAGGATATAATTTACAAGATATTCATGGCTTTTGTCTATTATATATACATATTGTATAATGACATTTACTTTACAGTGCTACGCAATATGTTGGCGCTATATAAATTGATGTTAATAATAATAATAATAATAATAATAAAATATTTACTGTATTATCTATTTCAATGGAACACCATAGACACCACTCATAAGCATAGACTTGCATTAGGATCATCCCTGGAAGAATCAAAATTTGTCTCTTCTAGCCAACACAATACCAAGGGGCAAATTTACTTATGGACGAATATCGAGGGTTAATTAACCCTCGATATTCGACTGTCAAAGTTAAATCCTTCGACTTCGAATGTCGTAGTCAAAGGATATACCGCAATTCGTATCGAAACGAAAAATCGTTAATCCATCGATCTAACGATTTTTCTTCGACCAAAAAAAGATAGCAAAGCCTATGGGGACCTTCCCCATAGGCTAACATTGACTTCGGTAGGCTTTAGGTGGCGAACTAGGGGGTCGAAGTTTTTTTTTAAAGAGACAGTACTTTGACTATCGAACAGTCGAATGATCTAACAATTTTTAGTTCGAATCGTTCGAAATTCGAATAATTCGAAAAAACAAAAAAAATCTACGAATTTATTAAAGCCTGGTGGTCTTAAAAGTCCGACTCTGAAAATCCAGCATCTCAAAGCTCTTGAGGTCCTGTATAAGTCAATGGGGAAGGTCCCAGTGTCTGCGCTGCTGTCCGTACTGATATCCAATAGTTTCAGGGGATTTTGAACAAAAAAATTCGAAAAATTCGTAGTATTTGCGGAAAAGTACGAAATATTCATACTTTTCAGGCAAAACTCCAAGTTATCGGATTTTTGTCCAACCCAATTTTTTCAGACTTTTTTAATGATAAGTAAGGTCCATTAGGGCTGTCGGAGTTGATCAGATTTTTATGTTAGAAATACTTAGAAAAATTCAGACCTTGATTTATAACCACCAGAATATTTATGACGGCAGAGGATCGTCCCATTAGCCTTAGTTCCTATGGGGGCCCCACACTGGGGTTGTAGCTACAAAAAGCAAGAATTGAAGCCGCTGGGTGCAACCTGCACAGTCAAACTGACGGACACTCGTCTCTTTCTGTCTCATCAACAAGTTGACCAGAGTGTGTGTAAATGCGATTAGATTGTAAGCTCCACTGGAGCAGGGACTGGTGTGAATGATGTATAATCTCTGAAAAGTGCTGCTAAGTCAAGACTTATAACTAAAGCATAATAATAATAATAATAATCAATTACCAGATAAGGGTCATCTGTTTATTAAAGGGGTAGTTCACCTTTAAGTTAACTTTTAGTGTGTTATAGAATGGCCAATTCTAAGCAACTTTTCAATTGTCTTCATTATTTATTTTTTATAGTTTTCTAATTATTTACCTTCTTCTTCTGACACTTTTCAGCAGGGGTCACTGACCCCATCTTAACAAAAACAATTGCTCTGCAAGGCTACAAATGTATTGTTATTGCTACTTTTTATTACTAATCTTTCTGTTCATGGCCTCTCCTATTCATATTCCAATCTCTTATTCAAATCGATGCATGGTTGCTAGGGGAATGTGGACCCTAGCAACCAGATGGCTGGAATTGCAAACTGGAGAGTTGCTGAATAAAAAAGCTAAATAACTCAAATACCTCAAATAATAAAAAATGAATGCCAATTGCAAATTGTCTCAGAATATCACTCCCTACATCATACTAACAGTTAACTCAAAGGTGATGCAGTGCAGCAACTGCATACCTCCCGTTTTCAGCGGGACAGTCACGCTTTTGACAGCTCAACCTGCAATCACGCATTTGTTATGAAAAGTCCAGACTTTCTCAGAAAAAGAAACAAAGTTTGTAACTTAATTGGCTTTTGTCAGATTGCAAATAAGATATTTTGTAACAATTTTGATATAAGCAAATAAGTAATTGCAACAATTTAGATAAGGAGGTCATTTGGGAAAAGTTAGACTCACAGCTTTTCACCTTCATTAGCAAACCTGTAATAACTGAAAAAAACACAGAAATATGTTCAAACTTTCATAACCTGCCAAATTTTGTAAAATGAACATGGTAATTAGGGGGTGCGGCCACAAAAAATGGGCGTGGTCCAAAAAAATGTGTCCCTCTTTTTATTTCCAAAATGTTGGGAGGCATGCAACTGGTACAGTATGTGACCCAGGTTTAGTAACACATAGCAACCAATAAATTTCACCCAAATAATTGACCAATAAAATGTTGACTTTTATACTCGGGAAATTGTAGTGACAAATCACTGCTCTGCTGTTGAAAAGCAAGCATCTGATTGGTTGCTATGGGTTACTAGGCAGTGGGCAGACTTTATACCCATTATTACATAACATAACACCTTTAAGGTCTCCTCCTTCTGACTCTACCACGTATTAGTGGATGAGAAAAGGGATTATGGCAGGAGCTGGTATATAATGCTGTTAAACTACAATTTCCAGCATCTCAACCAGAGCTATTGGTGACTAGTGGGATTCTGGGAGTTGTAGTCCCAATCCACCCTGAGGTTTAGAAGCATGCAAACGTATATTACTTTCATAGACAAAAAAGAACCCTGACCGAATGGCATGAACAAGACACCGTCGCCCATCTCTTTCTCTTTATTTAGTCGATTTGTTCCTACCTCTAAATACAATAAGTTACAAGTATATTCATTTAAATAATGTAAAACAAATTAAAACATTAGAAAATGTAAGTGTTTAGGTCGACACGTCACAGCGAAGGAAGAAGATTATGCTTTCGGATAAAAGAGTCTCCCTTTGCCAGTACCCTGTTTCGCTTCCATTGAAAAACTTTTTTTTTTTTTTTTTCTTCTCGTTGGACAAACGTAAAAGTCGGTATCAGAAAAGTTTGGCTGAAAATAGAAACTGTTTTTTTTTTCCTACAAAGGAAAGAAAATATCCAAAATATTCCATGGAATCGTCAGCTGAACTGTCAGCTCTGTACAGGTTTTCCGTTTCCGTTTGTCTGCTCCTAATTCTGGAATTCCATGCCATGTTGTCTTCTCCTCGCTGAGGACTGGCGGCATTTCAAGGACAGGAGCAAAAGAAAAGTCTCCTCACCGGCAGGTCCAATTTTAGCCACAACTTGAAGTTTTATCTTGCACCTCAGTGAAAAAAAAGTCCATCGCTCTTTCACATGGGAGGCACCACCAAGCCTGTCATAGCTGCAAAAATACCATAAAATACAATGAGAATCAGTGCAATATTATAACGGACGCATATTCTAAACCATCTTCCTAGCTTGGGGACATCAAACAGACAATTAAAGAGGTTGTTCACCTTTGAGTTAACTTTTACTATGCTCTAGACAAATGGTTTTGATTTTTTATCATCAGTGGTTTTTGAGTTATTTATTTATTTTGAGCTTTTTATTCAGCTGCTCTACAGTTTGTTATTTCCACAACTTGGTTTCTAGGGTCCAAATTACCCTAGAAACCATGCATCGATTTAATCTGGAATATTAATAGGAGATGGACTGAATAGAAATAAATAGTAAAAATAACAATTTGTAACCTTACAGAGCATTAGATGGAGTTAGTGACTCCCATTTCAAAACTGGAAAGAGCCAGAAAAATTCAAATAATTAAAAAAAAATAGAAAATAGAAATAATGAAGACCAATTGAAACGTTTCTCAGAATTGGCCATTCTATAACATACTGAAAGTTAACTTAAAGGGATTCTGTCATGATTTTTATGATGTCGTTTTTATTTTTAAACTACACTGTTTACACTGCAAATAATTCATTCTACAATATAAAATTTCATTCCTGGCAAAGCCCTGACATCGCACTAGTAGAATTATATGGTTTCGACATGACACCCTATCCTAATGTGTTCCACCATTCTCAGTTAGGGGAGATCTATAGGAAAGTGTCTCGCTGCTTGGGATACAATGTGAGCTTTCTAAGCCTAGGAACTGACATAAACGTTCCTGTTCTGCCTCCCAGACTTACACTTTTCCCATTCCATAAATAAGATTAGGCGGAGGTGTTGAAGGATAAAATGGAAGGAGCAGCGAGGGGAAATAAAAAACACACACACAACTGAAGGGCAAGTATGAATAAGAGGCCATGCTTGAGTGATCGCTAGATTAACAGCGGACTAGCGAGTCTTGTCACTCGGATCGCTCTTGATAAATACAGCTTTATGTGTGTACATTCAGGAATGTTACATTGTGCCCTAAACTATGCGCGTCTGTTACACTATCCCATGTTATGCATTCATACGCCGCCTGGGCTCTATCTGATGTGCAACACAGGCTGGTTTCCGGCCTGGCTCCTGGTTTCCCTTCTGCCCTGCAGAGTTGAGCTGGCAGTGAGGGGATAAGGCGAGCTCCCTGGGGTGTGAGGAAGACCTTGCTGAGCCCAGTGCTGAAAGACTGGGCTTGAGAGTGAAACTAGATCCCCGAATATTCCCAAACCCCTTTGCTGCTCAGGTTACTGTCACAGAGTGTAACCTTTTCACTGCCAGGGGAAGCCTGCCCTCACAGACATATGTATGAATATATATATATATACTGTATATATTACTCTTCAAAGGACCAACACTCCAAAATCACTGAAACATTAGTTTTTATTCATTTCGTGTGTATCCACAAGTTGGATACACAAGTATGAATAAAAACGAAAGTTTCACTGAATTTGTGCGGGTCCTTTGAAGCGTAATATACATATACATATATATATATATATATATATATATATATATATATATATATATATATATATATATATATATATATATATATATATATATATCCAAACATTTGCACTCTGAGCCGGTCTTTAATTAGTCCGGGTGCTGAGTCAAATCTTGCTTATACGGTAGAACCCCCATTTTACATCCCCTGATTTTACATTTTCCCTCACTTTACATTGTTGTTTTGTGGTCCCATCTATATATTATGCATAATACATTTCCCTGATTTTACATTTTCCTGGATTTTACACCATTTTTGTTCTGGTCCCCTGAAAAACGTAAAAATGTGGGTAAAATGGGCGTTTTACTGTATATATGTTTCCAAAGGACTCGCACTCCAGAATTAGTGAATCATTATTCTTTATTCATGCTTGTGTATCCAACGTTTTTGGTCCAAATTGATAAAGGCCCTAATTTGGGCCGAAATGTTTGATACACAACTATGAATAAAGAATAATTGTTGCGGGTCCTTGGGGGGGAAAAAAAAATATATATATATATAGGCCGTGGGTCGGCCAAAATGTCAGAATGTGGTTTTAAAGTAAAACATATGCTTTAATTTGTAAGACCTGAGAGTGTGGATTCTTCTGGAAATATTATATAGTGAATAAAGTACCCCCTCTTGTAAAATATAAGGATATTATAAGTTACAGAGGAGTTTCATGACCATATAAAAACACCAGTGTTTTTATACAGGTCATGGAACTCCGAGGTTACTTCTAATATCTTCATATTTTGCAAATGGGGGTACTTTATTTATTATAATACACAAATTTTAGTGAGTCATGTGACATCAGAACTCACCGTTTATAAGGATATAATTTACAAGATATTCATAGCTTTTGTGTATTATATATATATATATATATATATATATATATATATATATATATATATATATATATCCTTGATAAAGGCCCCAACGAGGGCCGAAACGTTGGAATACACGAGTGATGTGTGAATAAATCTATTTGATCAAACTACTGGAGTGCTGGTCCATTATATATATATATATATATATATATATATACACAGACTTTATTTAAAATGTTAATATATTTATTTCAGCATAGTACAATTCCGTTCTATAGATATATACAGTAGAACCCCCATTTTACGTTTTTCAGGGGACCCGAAAAAAAATGGTGTAAAATCAGGGAGACCACAAAATAACAATGTAAGATGAGGGAAAACTTAAAATCAGGGGAGAGAGATATTAAAACTCAAAAATACATTTCTGGCCAAATACCTTGATTTAGTATAACCATTGGAAACATATTTCCTACAGGTAAACGACAGGCGCAGAACAGGTCAAAATCTTTTTTGCTCTCTAGGACATATGTATAATATACTAAGTTGGATTGTGCTGCAAGTGGCATCTTTATTTATTAAGGATTAACATTAGAATGTGACATACGTGAAGCCAGGGCTATGCAGCTTATCCTGGGCAAGCAAAGTAGTTACAGATGGGTCTAAAGGTTATTCCCCCAATAACTATGGAGGAAACATTACTCTCTCACTATAATGTACATATAATAAGGGCAAAGTGTGCCCCCCAAATGTGGTTGTACAGGAACTCTCAGCTGCTGGTAGAGTTGCCACCTGGCCGGTATTTCACTGGCCTGGCCTGTAAAAATGATGTTGAACCCAATGTTATTAATAGGGAAAAAGATAAATATATAGGAAGGTATTTTTTTCCAGAAAAGGTGGCAACCCTAACTGCTGGTGAAGGTCAAAGCATATGGGACCTGTGGCCCAAAACAGACAGCCAGGGCCATAACTACAGAGGAAGCAGACCCTGTGGCTACAGGGGGGCCCAGGTGGTAAAGGGGTCCCCATAAGGCCCAATAATGAGCATTTTCTATCTATTATCTATTGATAAAACAAGACAACCGCTGGACATATTGGGAGCCATAAAATGAATTTGCTATGGGGCCCAGTAACATCTAGTTGTGCCGTTGCCGATAGCAATCAGTATGGGAAACCCAAACTTCTGTAATGGATAATCATGACACAAATGGAGTTTGCACACTTACATTTAATGAATTGTCTATGGGAAGAATGTTATAGGGTAACTGAAGAAAAATTATGTCGGGGGAAAAAAGGAGCAAGCACAATGTTCCCTTTCTCAAGGTGACCTACCATAGGCAGAAATAGACACCGCTACTTGGATTGCAAAGGAGATTAATAATCATAACTTCCCAACGTCTGTGTGACCTTACAGCACAAATAAGTATTATTTCTGAGCCGTGTGCTTACATTGTTATTATACACACACTCTCAAGTATATACAGTATGTTAAGGCAGTGTAGATCCCTGTCTGCTCCGGCCATGCAGAACCCCTGAGCTCACGCTGTGCTCCCTGCTGACACTTCACAGTCACCGCTCTCTTATGACAGGTCTGGGTGTCCCTATGGAGGGTGGGGGCAATGGACCTCAAACAGAGTCAGTGGGAGGGATAAGGGAGACAAAGGGGATATGGCCTCCTTAATATGCTTGCCTCTGTCTAAATAACACTTGACGTGGGGTGGCAGTATTTACATATTAGGTACATACGTCTCTATGTGCAACGCATATTCTTCTTGTTAGTTGGGAATTCATAGTCAGCAGCTGCATGTGCTGTTTGGAAAGTAGGTAACATTCCTCTTCAGTTCAATATTAAAGGGATACTGTCATGAGAAAACATGTTTTTTTCAAAACTCATCAGTTAATAGTGCTGCTCCCGCAGAATTATGCACTGAAATCCATTTCTCAAAAGAGAAATTCTTTTTATATTTAATCTTAAAATCTGACTTTGGGCTAGACATATTGTCAGTTTCCCAGCTGCCCCCAGTCATGTGACTTGTGCTCTAATAAACTTCAGTCACTCTTTATTGCTGTACTTCAACTTGGAGTGATATCAACCCCCCCCTCGAACAGCCTAACAACAGAACAATGGGAAGGTAACCAGGTAGCAGCTCCCTGACACAAGATAACAGCTCCCTGGTAGATCTATGAACAGCACTCAATAGTAAAATCCAGGTCCCACTAGTGTTGCCACCTTTACTTAAAAATAATACTGGCCAGTGGGGGGCGGGCTCCAAAAGGGGGCTGTCCGCGTCGCAAAAGGGGCGGAGCAACATCGCAGAGACGTCCACGGCGCTGGAAAAAGGTACGTTCTTTGCGAATTGGGGGCAGGCCAGGGGCTTTTTTTTAAAGGGTATTACAAATTACCGGCAATTGCATTGCCCCGGCCTTGGCAAGTGTTTTACCGGCTAGGCCGGTATAATACCGGCCGGGTGGCAACTCTAGGTCCCACTGAGACACATTCAGTTACATTGAGTAGGAGAAACAACAGCCTGCCAGAAAGCAGTTCCATCCTAAAGTGCTGGCTCTTTCTGAAAGCACATGACCAGGCAAAATGACCTGAGATAGAGCCTACACACCAATATTACAACTGAAAAAAATACACTTGTTGGTTCAGGAATGAAATTTTACATGGTAGAGTGAATTATTTACAGTGTAAACAGTGTAATTTAGAAATAAAAACGACATCATAAAAATCATGACAGAATCCATTTTAGAGACTTTTAAACCTGTTCAACTATAGCTCCATGCAATATTGGTGTAGTATAGCAACAGCTAGGGCAAGGGCAATTTATATCAGTACATGCCTTTCATAAACTATACATTACTTATACATTACTTACATTCTTGGAGGCTATAAGTGGATCCTCAAAATGTGTCGTTAGGACCTCTACCAGAAACCCACTGAGGGATTGCTGCACTGGGCGAAGTATTGACCTTGCCTCATGGCAGGACTGTCCTTCAACAGATTTTCTGACCCAAATACATAGTTACTAGAATAACCTTTGAAATCTCCACAATGCCATTATAAACAAGAAGCAAAACTGCATTAAAAAATAATGTCCATGCACATGAGACAGTGGGGTCAGTGCTCCACAATGTTCCTGCTCTGTTGGTCATTTTGAGTACATGAGACATTTCTAGGGGTAGAGGGTCAATAATAGAGTTTGCTAATTGTCTAATGCACCGTACCAGCGTACCCACAGAAACACTATAGGGGTTATTTATCAAGGTCCGAATTTATCTCAGTATTTCTAATATCCAACTCCGAACAACTAGAAGAAAAAAATAGGGTCGGGCAAAACTGTGAAAACTTTCGGAGCTTTCCTTGAAAACTCCAAATTGTTCTGAGTTTTCTGCAAAAACTAAGATTTTTACAAGTTTTCAGAGTTTTTTGCTCCGA
Source organism: Xenopus laevis (assembly GCF_017654675.1). NCBI lineage: Eukaryota > Metazoa > Chordata > Amphibia > Anura > Pipidae > Xenopus > Xenopus laevis. The sequence continues at coordinate 136,034,192 of NC_054375.1, forward strand.
ATCCCCGAAACCATCGGATATCAATACAGACATCAGCGCAGACACTGGGACCTTCCCCACCGACTTATACAGGAGAGAGCTTTAAGATGTCGGGGTTATCGGATTTGGAGTTTTTAGACCATCGGACTTTAATAAATCTCAAATAATTCTGAAAACTACGAATTATTAGAGGTTCGGATATTCAGACCTTGATGAATAACCCCCTATATCTTGCAGCATCTCAGGGCCTCACCTCGGAAACCATTGGAGTTGGAGCTGGAGCAGGCTGGAGACGGGGAGCCCTGCGGTCGTATGACAGGGGCAAAGGCACTCTTCTGTTTAATGGACGGGAAGACGGAGGAGGAAAAAGGCAGAATAGATGAGCTTCCGGATGATCCCACAGGCGGGCTGGAGGGCATAACTGCAAAGTAAGGAAAGACACAGAGCTGGGTCAATACCAACATTGTGAACCTGACAACTGGTATAATTGTAAGAAGTACCTGAGCCATTTATAACTGACAAGTGTAAATAAAAAACATTCATAGATACATTTATAGATAGCGTTCAGGTGATCTGCTGTAATTATTCCTCCCATTTCCTGACAAAAAGCCACCAAACCATGTAATACTCAATACTACTACATTATATAAGTGCTGGACATATCTAGTCAATGTGATCTCAGTACAGGATACTCACTGCCATAGGGGGAGGTGGTGGGGGAGCCATTGATGAATCCCGGGGATCCAGGCACTCCAAGATTGGACATGGGGACGTTGCTGTAGCCATTCATGCTGTTGCTGGGGGTGCTGTAATTAGACTGCTGTGGGGTGGAACTGCTGGAATATCCTCGTGGGGAGATACTGCTTGTGTTCCGGATGTAACCTGCACAGAAACCAGGAACATCAAGTGTGTTATTTATCAAGGTCCGAATTTATCTCAATATCGGCTGCTACAAACTAACCAGCTCAGGTTTCTAAAGCTTACTTATTACATTTTCCTGAAAATTACCTTTGCGGGAAAAGCTCAGATTTTCACGATTTTTCTGTGAATTTTCCCCGAAAGAAGAAAATAATTTTTTGGAGTTTTCACCCGAAAGCTCAGAAAACATTGTGAAATTGCCCGAAACCCCCGACACAACCAAAAACCAATGGGACTGTTCCCATTGACTTTTATGAAACCTCGACAGGTTTGAGATGCCGTGCTTTTATATTCAGGCTTTTTAGCCCTCGGGGTTTAAAAAATTCCAAAAAATTTGTGATTTCTTTTTTACGCCCATTATAACACAATAAATCACGAATTTTTCAGATTTTGGGGAGTTTCAGGTATTCGGAGCTTATTAAATAACCCCCTAAGTGTCACTTCCAGTACAGGAGAGGCAGAGATCAGATCAAGATGTTGACAGGGAAGGAAATATGATGGGGGGAGATAAAAGATTAATAAGAACAAGAGGTAGCAATCAGGTAAGCTGGCTCTTCTCACCCTGATTATTAGCCTGTGACTCTGATATGCTCACACCAAGCTGTCCCCCATATGAGTTAATTCCCATCATCCCACTGTGCACGGGTGAGCTGGAAAGTGCAGGAATTTGGTTGTGGTTCCGAGGAACACTGTACAGAGCCTCCGCAATGTCGGCTGCCCTCTTCAGAATAATGTCCTGTACAGAAGAGTGAAAACATCATTTATAGTCATTTGCACATAATATCACTGCCTCCAGTTTTATTTGTACAGTTTTATACTGCGATTGAAACATACCTGATTATTGTGCGGGGTTCCGTATAGCGCCTCCACCAGATCTGCTGCCCGTTTCAATAACATTTCCTAGGGAACAGTATACACTCGTCATTCTTCCAATCCATATACAGACTACACATTAGTCAGAAGAATATGCAGCAATGAAGGGGACCCAGGAAAACAGTAGCGAGACCTGAATAGAAGTTGCCCATGGTCTTGACCAGGTACCAGCTCTGGGATAAATGTGTTCCTACTCTAAAGAACCTAAAGCAGGGATTCGGATCTATGGAGAGATTCAGGAAAATATCTCACGATCTTTCAATGGTCTTACTATATCTGTAGCCTTGTTATGAGCCAAGGGGGAACCCTCACCCAGTGTTGGACCTTTAAAAGGGCTTAAACTAGACCTTAAGGGCTTCTGAAACCCACTGCTGTAATTCATGAGTTGTATCAGTCATGTTTGGTTATTGATACTTCAAGTTCTTTTACAGTACGGTTGCCCCATTTGTTCTTACCTTTGCCATCCTTTCTGGGTCTCCAGGGTGTCTAGGAATTACTTTTTGCAGTCTCTGGAATCCATAATCAATTGTAGGCTCATTTAAAGCTGAAAGAAAAAAAAGAAAAACTGAACTTTATGCTCTACTACAGGTCAGCTACACATGACAGCCAATCTATTAGCTTTGATCTTTCCAGTAGAGTTAGTACATAAGGTTTTGTAACTTATAGCAACCAATCAGCAATTACCATTTACTGGCCTGCTGTTTGAAGGCAGATACATGGCTGCTTTTCTTATGCTTTAGAATGCAAGCTCTGCAGGATAAAACTGTAAACTCATACTCTCAGTTACACAACTAAAACAGCATTTACATAGCCTGAATGGCAGCAAGATTGACATCTCTGCTTAAAGCCGACCCAGGTGCAAAATTTTCCAAATAAATACGCAGTCTAAAGAGATTTCAGAACATATTGTAATCTTTGTTCCCTGTTTATCAAAGACACCCTTCCTCAAAATCAAATGAGCTGAGAAGGTCACGTCCCTGCTGAAACTGCGTCTCTATTTACCTTTTTATTTAATAATTACAGGGAACATGAATTTTAATATAACGGCAGCCAGACATGAGGGAATTTAATAGAAAATGATAAGATTTGGAGAAGGATAAAAAAAAAAAGTGACAACGGCGAAACTTAGATTTTCTTCATCTCCCAGCGGGTATGTTTAAGAGCTTTAATAATACATATCTCAGCTGCCATTGAGTCTCCGGACCCGATGGGTTTGAGATAGAAATGGTTCTGTGTGCATCCAGGGAGCCGGTACGTGTTTATTAGTACCTGCCTAACATTCTCGCAGCTCGCACCGTTTACACCTTGCAAATTGATGCAAAATAGGTGTTTTTAATGCATATTTGGAAAACTAATAGCCAAGATCCTCTGAGATTTCTCAACACCGTTGAGACTCTGAATCCGACTTACGCAGGACAATGGAAGAGCGCCAAGTTGTATTGAGACTGCTTTGACTTTCACATGCGACTAGTAGAGCAGTAGAGCAGCCCCAGGCACTTGTATTATATATATATATATATATATATATATATATATATATATATATATATATATATAAAGCCTACCTGCTCTTGATCTAAATATACATATTATATTATTATTAAAAGTATTCCCTCTGTACCAGTCACTGCTATCTGCTTACTACGACATCTAGACCATTCTATAAGTCAGTATAACTCTCTTAGCCTTTACTCGTGTGCCTCTCTGATTCCTCCCCTGCGCCTCCCTGGGCACCAACATGGCCCCATTAATATGTATCTACTTTGCAAGTCAATCATGACAATTCCTCTGTGTGCTGCAGTCTTGATGAAACCGTCCCCAAATGTCATTATAGCTCCCCACTGTACGGCACTCATACTCACCTGTGTAAATAAACCTCCCTGGGGCTCCTTTGCAGAACTGTTTGGATTTGTAAGACAGTGTCACCTCCACAACTCCGGGAATGTGCCTTGGAGGTGTCTGCACCCGGATGGCGTGGGGGGTGATAAGCTGTAGAGTAAAAACAAAGACGCTAAATGAAGTATATTATCCACCAGGGGGCAGAAGACAAGCTCAACAGGAAACGTCCCCTGGCGATTCTGCTACTTTATGATACAGAGCTTAACTCACTGAAGAACAAGGGTAATCCCCGGTGACACTCTACCTGCCCCAGACATGCCACTTGCAGCCTCCTCTTTCCTTGGGGAGGGGTCATAAGTCAACTGTTTTGGGTATATGGTTCTCCAGAGTCCTGTACCTATTGCTTGTTTATGGCAGGACTATGCCCACAACTCACACTGAAAGCCCTCGCTGCAAGTGAGATGTTTGTGCTTTTTGTACTTGAAATGCCAGGGCCTATTTCTAATCTCAGCTTGGTCATGGAGGTGACCCAGAGCATTGTTTGGACTATTGCTTCCCTCTGGCTCTCCCTGGACATTGTACTCACCTCACTCCATACCAGCATTGTCCCAAACACCACTTGTAGGCCATCAAAGAAATTGTCCCCAATGATTATCACCATAGCCCCTCCTGTTGTCCAGCCTTCACTGGGACTGATGGCTTTGATGCATGGTGTAGCTGGAGATACACAAAGATGAGTGAAATTAACTGATATTGTCCTGGATCAATGTATCTTCTCTTCTGGCACCCCTCTTCCTTTAAATAAACCGGTTCTACTTATATAGTCAGAGTCAGAAGTTGCAAAAGGTCTGAAAGTCCATAGCATTCAATCAGGGAACCAGATAATTCTACTTACTGACTGGTTGTTATGTGTTATTATGTTACAACTTAATATTAATACGTTAGCCGGTATTAGGGTGCAATTTTAGCTACCCCATTCTGTTCAACCATCCATGCAATACTGATAAACCGAAAACAAACCTATGATCAACCGAAATTTCAAAATTTATATTTATAGAGCCCCCTTAACCAGCATAGGCTTCATGAATCAGCAACATTACCAGCAGTTAAGTATAGAAACACTGTTTTATAGCAGATTTCATAGAATCCTACAGCCAAGGCAAGCAATATGGCAGCTCCACTCACGTATCCATAAAGTAATATTCAGCAAGAGAAGTTCTGCAACTTATAGACCACATTAAGCTCCCAGAAAGCCTACACTCCTCAACAGAAATGCGTATAGCTGCGAGTAGTTCTTGCGTGCAGCAGTTACAGAAGATCACGGTATGCGGAGCTGGAGGGGCCACTGGGGGACCTATAGATTTTAATGATATTTTTCTTGGCTGGGGCAGAATTCCAGCAGAACCTGCAGCGCTTCCATTAGTAAAAGTAGAAAGTCACTTCTATTGACAGATAAAATGTATCCGGGCAATCAGGGAACTCCATGTGGCACTTTTATTGGCTGCGATACTGTAAATGGCATATACGTGCCATGTTAAATTATTATTATACAGGTAAAGGACCATTCCATCTGACTCCTCGGGATAGGGTCAATTACACAGGGAAAGTGTTTAGAGCCTGCGATGACAAAGTAAGGCAAGGAATTATTTTATGTTGTAAATTTATATAAAATGGGCAAGAGGGCTTATGTTGGAGGATGCCCAATTTCGCAGTGCTTCAACTTTAAAGGGGAAGCTATTCCAGACTACAACCTGCTTTCTAGGGTAACTGACCCCTAACAACCAGATCAGTTTTCGATCCCAAGAACTTGGGGAAATGTAAGAGATCCAAAAACCACAGAAAATAAAAAAGAAAACGATGGACAATGCAGGAGCCTGAGATGGCTCACTAATAACGGATATCACAAAAACGATAAGAAAAACAAAATTATGGGGAAAAAAATTTTTTGTGAATTTTTATGACCATGACAAAATAAAAGCAGAGGTTCCAAAGAGGTCTAAACAGGAGAATATAAGTGAGTGTGGCTTTCTCATTAATAAATCATTCTAGGTGCATCATAATCTATGGCTTCCACGTGAGAAGGCCCCAGGACTTTACGTTCCATCAGGAACCAAAACCAAGTTCAATCTATCACAGTGCTGTTAGCCCTGACAGGGTCAGAGGTGATGCATATCTCAGGCAGGCTTCCAGAACACCAACAGCCCGTCAATCACTTCCAATCAGTTCAACTCAATGCCGGCCTCTCTCCTCTCTAAGGCCAACACCCTGGGATTTAAATCCACCGTTTGACCGGCCCGCCGGGGCTCAGAAATAAACACCATACTAAATTCCTAACTGATTCAATCATTCTCTTCCAGTTCATTAATTCCTCTCTCGTTTTAATGCAACACACATTGAGAAAGATGCAACTCCACGATAAGTAACCAAACAAAATCCACACAAATCGGAGACGAGGAGACTGTGGAAATGCCACTTTGAAGGGCCCACTTAGAAAGCCTGGAAGTGCTTGGAGATGGGCAGTGTCTTCAACTTGAGGCTCTTCAGCTGTTGGTAAACTATAAATCACAACTAAAGGATTTGGTGGGGATACTGGAAATTGTAGCTCAGCACACAAGTTGGACATTGCTTAATGGTGCCACAACTTAGAGTCCTGTGCGGGTTCATTTTTTGAAATCATGCATGTTCCCTTTACCCGACCCACAATAGGCCAACTAACCTTCCAACCCGGGGGACACGTGAAACTGGAAGTTACATCACATTTGCACTGAAGTGACATCACTCCGGTGCTGAATCTTCCCAAAAAAAATTAAAAACTGTAAGAACCACAAGGGTGGGTAGGAGGGATCAAGCCTGCAACTTTGTTGGCTACCCAGCCGGGTTACCAGCAGACTACCGGCACGGCCAAGGAATTGGGGACTTTTTGCCTGAAACCCGACTACTTTGTGGGTATTCCGTGGATACCCAATCTGATGCAGGAATCTATCTCAGCCTTCCTAAAGTGCCCATTAGTACCACACATCTAATATTATCCCTGTAACCCAGTTTCAACAGTCTGATCCCATTAAACACTCAAGAATTTGAATGATTATAGAGGGAGAGCTCCGTACCGTACTCCAGACTAGGGTCCGTACCTTCGCTGGGGTCCAGCCGCCTCGCCCTTCTCCCGTGCTTGGAGTTGTTGTGGACGAACATGTTATCAGACACGGCTAGTACATGTCCATCTACATTCACGGTGGTGGAGAGGACGACCTGGGAAAGCAGGTAAACACAATGTTAAAGTGAGGGGAGGCTATAACATTCACTCTTGTACAAAGGGTCAAACAGTGATCTTCCCTGCACTCACAGCTCTTATAATCAACTGCCACATAGTTTCAAAAGTCAGAAGCAGCAGTGCAGACAATAACATTTACCCAAACTTTGAAATGTATTGAAAATGTGTAAATAGTGTCCTGTATATTGGAAAGTTGCTTAGAATGATATTTCTTTCCTCAGGCACCCTTTTCATTTTATTTTTCATTGAGTTACACTTTAAGTTTAAAGGGGAAATGATCAAATGATGAATCATTTTTTGGATACGTTTGCATAGGTATTTAGTGGTTAGGAGACAGTAAAGGGAAAACTAAAAGGCAGGTCATAAAGATGACACTTGCTGCTTACCCGGCACTGTACAAAATGAACAATAACAAAAGATAAGGCTGTTTAAAAATTCATTCATCTTCACTTTACTGGCTATTGGCACTGATTTCCCAACAGAGTCACTAGCCGGGATTTTATTTTTATCACTTTCTAACGCCTGTATTGTAACAATCAGCCCATTTCTGTGCTGCTGAATCAGCTCGGAGCAGGATCAGCTGACTCCGGGCCTCTGATGTTTCCTCTGTGGCCGTCAGCTCTAGTTATAGGGTAGATTAATGTAGCAGCAGCCGGCACTTGTCCTTTACAATATTCTTTCATCCCCAGGTAATAAGGAGGGGGTTGTTGGCTTAAGGGCTAGTCCACACGGGGAGATAGCGACGCGTTTGCGGTCGCGGCGACAAAGCGCCGCGACAGTCGCCGCGACCGGCGCAGGCGACAGTTTTGTATGGGCGCCTATGTAAAAACGCCTGTGCTAACCACACGAGGCGATGCGCTTTTCAACAGTCGCCTGAAAATGCCTCGCCAGGCTTTTTCAGGCGACTGTTGAAAAGCGCATCGCCTCGTGTGGTTAGCACAGGCGTTTTTACATAGGCGCCCATACAAAACTGTCGCCTGCGCCGGTCGCGGCGACTGTCGCGGCGCTTTGTCGTCGCGACCGCAAACGCGTTGCTATCTCCCCGTGTGGACTAGCCCTTAAGGGGCAAACATGGGTGCAGCAGTTACATTCTTAGGCCCCTGGCACACAGGGCATATTATACTTTTCTCTGCCTATTACTGCTCCTTATGCTATTGATTGACAAGTTTCCTATTGGATGCACAGGGTTTGGTGACTGGTTGTCCACACTCCAAATGCATTAAATTGGGCTCTTGTCATTCAAAAATATCAGGATCAGTAACAGGCAGAGAGGGGGCATTTTAACTGCCCTGTTATCCACCGGAGGCAAGGGAGTCCAAAACGTCCCACATGCCATAGCCCTTATAGTGTGACAAAGTTGGTAACAATGGGGTTGATTTATCATTAAAGTGTTGGTCCACCTTTAAGTTAACTTTTAGTATGTTATACAATGGCCAAATCTAAACAACTTTTCAAATGGCCTTCATTTTTTCTTTTTTATAGTTTCTGAATTATTTGCCTTCTTCTTCTTCTTTCCAGCTTCCAAATGGGGGTCATTGGCCCCATCTAAAAACAACATTTCTGTAAGGCTACACATTCATTGTTATTGCTACTTTCATATTCATATTCCAGTCTCTTCTTCATATTAAGGCGAGGTTCGTAGGGTAATTTGGACCCTAGCAACCAGATTGCTGAAATTGCAAACTGGAGAGCTGCGGAATAAAAAGCTAAATAACTCAAAAATCACAAATAATAAAAAGTGAAAACCAATTGCAAATTGTCTCAGAATATCACTCTCTACATCACACTAAAAGTTAATTTAAAGGGTCAACAACCCCTTTAAGGCATTGCTGCTCTAGAACTGTTGGAATTAAAGGCAATAGCACTCAGCCATATTCCAGGAATACAATACCCACAAAGGTTGGTGACAAAATGCCCCAAAATCGCTCCTCATTGGTGTCATTGGCAATTATTGGACATGAGGGTGCACTCATGGGCCAGGCTATTGTCCTTTGGAAAACTGGCAGTTAGCAGGTGGAAAAATACTTTAGGGATCATTTGGGTCCGCTACTGTCATGCAGATTTCCCCACAGTCAGTTGTGTGTACTCCATTTATTTGTAGGTACAGGTATGGGACCTGTTACCCAGAATACTCAGTTCCTGGGTTTTTTTCCGGGTAAGGTACCTTTCATTAATTTAGATCTTCTAAACAATCATTTAAATATTAAAGAAACCCAATAGGATAAACAATAATTTAAATTTTAAAGAAACCCAATAGGATTATTTTGCCTTAATAAATTAATACATTATTATTTATTAGGATTAATTATATCTTAGTTGGGATCAAGTACAAGGTACTGTTTTACTATTACTGAAAAAAAAGAAATATTTTTTTTTTTAAATTTTGAATTAACTAATTCTGGATATCTTCTAATTTGCATATTCCACAGAGCAGTGGGTGTATCTGTATTAAATAGAGAGTGGCGGGCACATCTTTATAAAATACAGGGCAGTGGATGTATATTTCTAAATTAGGAGCTGCGGGGTTGTATTATTTAAATACGCAGCAGAATGTAATGAACAGGAGTCAGTGGGTGTTTATGTATTAAATATGGAGTGAGTGCATATGTATTAGATAAAAGCAGTGGGTGTACAGGAATGAAATAGTCAGAAAGTGCTTGTTTATTTGTCTTGTAACCATGTTTTTAGTGCTTTCTCTCATTTCTCCTCCACCGCCCTCACCCTGTAGACTTGAGGGTCAGACATGGCCCCGGCTCGGTAACATTACACAAGGGACCCCTGACCTTGGGAAATCTTTACATCTTATCTAAACAGATCAGGGTCAAGGGTTTTTTCCACTTTAACTATTTCCATGTTTAAATGTGCCTGAGGTGTCAGGGTGTCCCGGAGAGGTGATAGGAGCCCAGGGTGAGAGCACGGCTCAGCTCCGACATAAAACCCCTAATTGTAAGAACAGATTTTCTCTTGTTTTTGTACTTTTATTGTTATTTCTTTATTATGGCTCTTGCAGGGAATGGATGGCTGGTCTGGAAAGAACGGCTACCCGCAGACCTATGTGTTTATTTGGAGTTAGTTGGAATGCCCTGTAAAAGATGGTACTAACAACCTTAATAGAGGTATGGGATCCGTTATTCGGAAACTCGTTATACTGCAAACTTCGAATTATTATTATTATTATTATTATTAAGGCTATCTCCCATAGATTCCATTTTATCCAAATAATCCAAATGAAATGATCTCTGTAATAATAAAACAGTAGCTTGTACTTGATCCAAACTAAGATATAATTAATCCTTATTGGAGGCAAAACCAGCCTATTGGGTTTATTTAATATTTACATGATTTTCTAGTAGACTTAAGGTACGGAGATCGTATTTGTTATCTGGAAAACCCCAGGCCCCAAGCATTCTGGATAACAGGTCTCATAACTGTACCAGTGATATTGGGCCAGTATGGCAAGCTATGGAAAGACATAAGGCCACAGTTAGGGTTGCCATCTGGCCGGTATTTTACCGGCCTGGTGGGTAAAAATTATGGTTGATCCTGATGTTATTACAGGTATAGGATCCCTTATCCGGAAACCCGATATCCAGAAAGCTCAGAATTATGGAATGGCTGTCTCCCATAGACTCCATTTTATCCAAATAATCCAAATTTTTAAAAATAATTTCCTTTTTCTCTATAATAATAAAACAGTCGCTAGTACTTGATCCAAACTAATATATAAGTAATCCTTATTGGAAGCAAAACCAGCCTATTGGGTTTATTTAATGTTTAAATGAATTTCTAGTAGACTTAAGGCATGAAGACCCAAATTATAGAAAGATCCATTATCCGGAAAACCCCAGGTCCTGAGCATTCTGGATAACAGGTCCCATACCTGTAATACGGAAAAAAGATAAATGTATAGGAAGGCCGGTTTTTCTCTCCAGAAAAGGTGGTAACCCTAGCCACAGTGTGAGCAGAGCAATTAGCTGCCCCAAAAGAATGATTTAGGCTAGGGGCACACGGCGCGATTTCGCCGCGATTCTGCGCTGGGCGAGTTGTCGCTGCGTTTTTTAAGCCGAAATAGCTTTGCTAACTTTGGCGCTGGCGTCAATGCAAATCGCGGCGAAATCGCTGCGCTAATTCACACGCGGCGATTCTTTTTCTACTGTCGCCCGGAAACGCCCAGCGAGGCAACTTCGGACGACAATAGAAAACGAATCGCCGCGTGTGAATTAGCGCAGCGATTTCGCCGCGATTTGCATTGACGTCAGCGCCAAAGTTAGCAAAGCTATTTCGGCTTAAAAAACGCAGCGACAACTCACTTAGCGCAGAATCGCGGCGAAATCGCGCCGTGTGCCCCTACCCTTATAGTGTCAAGACTTCCCAGAGGAAGCATTAAATTGAGGGGAAGAATATGGAAGCAACAGCATGGGTTTATGGGGCCACTATTCCCTCCCAATGTATGGTTTACTCTAGCATAGCTTTTTTGTATCTTTCTACAGGCCAGAAAATAATTACAAATTGAAATCTTAATATATTCATTGGACAAATACAATAAATGATAATATACGCTGCAACATTACGTGGCTGAAATTACAACCCAAAGGGCTTACAAAATATGGGTTGGGTTTTGGGCATTACTGGGAGTGACCAGAGCAGGGAGCTAAATTGTCCCAGATACGGGATCTTTCCTTAATTTGGATCTTTATAGCTTTAGTCTACTAGAAAACATTAAACATCAAATAAAGACAATGGGCTGGTTTTTCTTCCAATAAGGATTAATGATATCTTAGTTTGGATCAAGTACAAGCTACTGTTTTATTATTATAGAGTAAAAGGAAATTTCTAAGAATTCTGATTATTCGGATAAAATGTCCCTATGGGAGACAGCCTTTCCGTAATTTGGAGCTTTCTTGATAACGGGTTTGTAAATCTGTAAAATAGATCTAATAAGCGCAGAATCGGGTGAAGAACTCACCTGGAACCGTCTCATATCCCTAGGATTCCCTGCAGTCTTCAGGCAGTTTTGGTTACATTTCAGAAAGAACTTAAGGAAGAATCTGGAGAAAGAGAATAAAGTGTTATTTGCAGAAGGTGACGCTGTGTCCCCTAATTACATTAGCCATCGCGGCTGCACAGTGCAAGAATATAAAGTCACTGGCAAAATATGTTTTTTTTAAAGGCATATTGTCATTTGTGTCCCCTAAGCCACAATTATTTGCACTCCTAGAATAAAGTAGAGAGAGAGAGAGTTGTAGTTCTCACTGTGTCTGCATCATACAGGAGGTGACTGGTGCATGGACATGCCTTGGAACACTAGTGAGCCTTCTTGTTTCTGGCTGCCAGTGCTCGACTTTTTATCTGGCCGAGGGAACAATGTAGTGCAATTGAACTGCCCTTAGCGATTCTGCAATTGCACTGAGCCACTGGGAGGCACTGCTGCAAGAACTTTCATGTTACCTCCGCTGAGCAAGACGTTTATTTATGTGTATACAGGCAACTGGATTTATTAAAGCTGGAATCAAGCAATAAAGTCTGCAGCACAAATGCATTAAATAAATAGTCAGTATGTTTAAGCATATTCACTATTTATTAATCAAGCTCTCTTGTTACATATGGTCAGATATACTGTATACACAGCTAGTAGTCCATAGTATAACTGTGACTTTCAGTCCTGAGCACCAATACACGTCAATTATAATAAAGCTCAGGGACAAAAAACAACAGTGACAACTGGACTTTTTTTTTATTTTTATTATGGATAGACTCTAAGCTCTTTTATACAGAGCCACCCCTCCCTTTGCCTTTATGGATGTCAGACATTGAAACAATCGCAAAGCCTTACATTTATTTCTTTACAAATAATTAGATCATTCTACCTTGCCAGTGCTCCTCCAATAAATGCACTCTAAGAATATTCCATGTATTGTGTAATACACACATCCATCCTGTATATATATATATATATATATATATATATATATATATATATATATATATATATATATATATATATATATATATGTGCTGTTTTATGCACACATACTGTGTAAGCTGTGTGTAGGGGGAATTGGGGAAAGGGGGGCTACATTAGGAAGCTGTGTGGGTCAGAGCTTTGTGTTCCTGCAGTAAGTTTGGGTCCCAGGTGAGTCAGTCGGTTCCTCTTGTTACTATGACAACCACATTTACTGCAGTCCCAAAATCCCAGCACAGCTCACACGTACAGACCAGAATTAAAGGCAGAGAGGCATATACTTTTTCATATCGCAAACATACACACCTCGGTACAGCAAAAACACATACCGCTGTATAACACGGCTGCTACACAAGCAGCAGACAACACATCCATAAATAATACACAGTACTGGTATATAGTGTACACCCCACGCATACACAAATATATGTACAGGCAGGGCCGGAACACTGCAACAGAAACACAAACAATAAAATAATGAAAATGTTGGTGTTACTCAAATACACTCATTAACAATATACACAACACAAAAGATGCAATCAGCGACACAGAGAGTACCGAAAGAATTTAGTCCCATATCACAAACAGTGTGTAACACAAGAATGTAACATTCTTCCAGTATACAGCTGTGTAACAATATGCAAACTGCAATACACAATTTGTAGATGGCACCTTTACATGCTATACACAATAATGTACAAAGCACAAGAGTTAACACAACAAGTTCACACAAATGTTATGCATGTGCTTCACGTGCTGCTTTTAGATCGTAAGCTCTGCAGAGTAAAGCCCTCTGTGCCCTATGTATGGGTAAGTATTTTTTTGTACGTATACACATCCACATATGTATAAAGCAATGTAGCTGGGAGGTGATTATTAATAAGTTATGTAGGGATGTCCAAAAATGTAGCCTCCCCAGCATTAACTGATAGAGTGCTATGTACTGAGAAGCGGTGCCAAAAACACAAGGAATTCATTGCTGGATCTTATAAATATTATAATCTTATTATGCAGGTATGAGATCTGTTATCTGGAAACCCGTTATCCAGAATGCCATGATTTACAGAAAGGCCATCTCCCACAGACTCCATTTAAAGCAAATAATTCAAATATTTAAATAATGATTTCCCTTTTCTCTGTTATAATAAAACAGTCCCTTGTACTTGATTCCAACTAAGACTTGCAGTAATTATTCCTTATTAGAGGCAGAACTAGTTTAAGTGATTTTTTTTTAGCAGACTTAAGATATGGAGATACAAATTCCCTTAACTGGAAAACCCCAGGTCCCGAGCTTTCTGGATAACAGGTCACATATTTTTATACGTTTTAATGTGTTTTCCCCTAATGAAAATATTAAGAGATGAATAGAAGGTAATATTTGCTTTCTCATTCCTAGACTTTTTCCACTCAAGAATGACCTAATAATCCTCTACCAAGAAACTGGCAAGGGACATGGGCAAGCAGCCGGGGGGCATGTTCTGACATCACGGTGGCCTGGTGAGAATAGAATGCAATGGCAAAGACCAAACAATGCCTCTTAATGACCTAATAAAGTTACTTTCAAATAATATCAAGCACAGTTAACCTGCCAGTATGTTTTTGGGGCGTGGGAGGAAAATGGGGTACCTGGGGAAATAATGGAGTTCATATTTAGTTGCAGTCTCAAGGTGTGAGGTCAGAATACACTCAGGAGATTATAACTGACCTAGTTGAATCTTTAGCCTTGTAAAGACTGGAAAGGTAGGAATTTCCAGTAAACTGGTATTCTGGTACTAGTAAATAAATACTGATAACCCTTTAATAATATTGCAGAACTATGTTCTGTAATAATCATTATCTGCTGACATAGAATGACTGCGGCCGTACTGCCTTTATTTTGCACAGACATTGCTGGATCAAGCTTGCCCATGAAGAATATTGGTATTTAGCAGGCCATTATAAGGAAACATATTAACTCAACCATTTCCATTAAGAGCATCACCACCCAAAAGAAGACCTATAGGACAATACCAAGACTCTCTGCTTGCCTACAATAAATAATTCAGAAAGTAACAGATGTATATATGCACCTAGATTAGCAACTTAATAACGTTTTTGCACATTTGTTATAGAGCAGTGGTTCCCAAATTGTGGCACTGGTTCCCATGGGGCAGCCTGGAGCAGTGGTAGAAAGGGAATTAGCCTGAAGTCCATCTAGGGTGGAATTTGAAGAAAATCTCTTTATAATAAACACATACAGCTTGAAGGATCATTGCTATCCTGGACTCCTTAATACAACTGGGCATGTGTCTAAATGGCAATTGCACCATTGTTTTCCTTTATTTGTAACATTGTTATAAACTAAGACTGACCTGACCCAAGGTTGGACCTTTATAGGGGGAGGGCTTGATCTTAAAAAGTGTGGCAATCTAGAGGCAGTGCAGAAGTGTTTGTAGTCATGCCAATGTACATAGAGTACATCCAAGAGGTACTGAAGATCCCAGGAGTACAGAGATGCCACCATAGTCCTGACCAATAGTTTGTGTCAATGTTTATATACTGTATGAAACAGATCTCAAGATTTGTGGGTACTCTAGAAACATTTTGGTGCGAGGCTCATTAACCTCCATAGATAATATACATTTGAGATACAGTTGGGAGTTTCCTTAATTGAGAAGAGTCTGGGATTTTTTGTAGATAAAACATTGTCTTGCATTAAAATGGCATTAACTCTAGGGGTGAAAACATAATTCTGCCTCTTTATAGGTCCCTGGTGAGGCCTCATCTGGAGTATGCAGTACAGTTTTGGGCTCCAGTCCTTAAGAGGGATATAAATGAGCTGGAGAGAGTGCAGAGACCAAGTGCAACTAAAATGGTTAAAGGGATGAAGAATTTAAACTATGATGGTAGACTGTCAAGGTTGGGGTTGACTTCTCTGGACAAGGGGACATTATAGGCAGATAGCGGGGAATCTTTATCCCATAAATCAACACATCAGAGGCCACCCCTTGCATATGTGGTTCTTCACAGTGAGGTTGTGGAATGTTCTGCTGGATGATGTTATGGTGGCAGATCCTATTGCCTTTAGGAGGGGCTTGGATTCTTTTGTACAGCTAGGTTGGTATAAGTATATATATATATATATACGTTGAACTTGATGGACTTTATTCTGTTTCCAACCCAGCTTAACTCTGTAACTATATGCCAGTGGGACTGACAGTACTGGTGGGACTTATCTGCTCTCGGTGCCTGTGTTTCTACGAGCCAGGCTCAAGGCTTGGAAACCTTTTTATTTTTTCATAACCCTCCAATGTTTGTTAGGATCATTAAACTAAAACTGACTTTTCACCTGCTCCCATACCATATGCAGCTGCAAATTTTTAAATTAAACTATGAAACCATGCATATATTTACATATATTACGGCGTACCCTCTCCATTTAACATGCAAATGTACTCCAATGTTTCAGAACACCTTCTGTCGCTAATTAATTTGCTGAATTATAATTAGACTAATCCTGCATAATTAATAAGCGCAGACTTCTTTTTTAATGTGTTCGAGGCTCTGTAAGACTCTGCACGGCTTTCTATAAACTGCTAAATAAGTGTTGGGAAACGCAGTAAATAAACACTCTGAGGAGGGGAGACGGGGAAGGCTTGGCACACACGAGTACTGGGGGGTTTCAGCAAGTAAGGCACTTAATGTGTGCTCGGGATGCATAACTGGCTGCGAATTTACAGAAGACATGGTGCGGGGAACACAGAAGGTTACAATACAGAACGCAGTAGAGAGTTTGTAGGAAAGGATTAGCAAGCCGTATGTTGCATTAGGACGTGTAATTCTATTAAAGTCGGAGGGGTATATCAAAGCCTTGAGAGTGAGCCTAGAGCACCCAAGCACTGATAATGTAGACTAGAGTCAGTTTCATCCCAGGTGCCGGCAGCAGCTGATTGATCCAGTGAAACAATTAAGCTCTATTAGTGCTGAATCCGCTCGGCGATGGAGAAAGGGGGCTTTCCAAGTACTAAGGGCTCCGTGCCAGGGACTGTTGCAGGGATGAGCCCAGGAATGGAGCACGGCATTGCTCTTGCCCACATATGCATATATGAAAGCAAAAAGAGCTGGCATCACAAGCTGGCACCCATAGGGACTATAAAATGCCACTACTGCCAGTAATTGGGGCACAGTTTGGCCCCCGGTTCAGTAAAACATAGCAGCCAATCAGCAGCTAGCGTTTAATGATCTAGTGAGGTTAGAGAATGAGAGCAAACATTTGATCTAAAAATAGGTTAGTCTATTAATTTATAAAAAGTTACAATTGTATAAAAAATTCACGACACCCCACTACATAGTTTTCTTGAGTACATAAGAACACTAAGGAACATCAAAATTCAAGAACACCCAAAGCATGAGGTGCCTAAAAACATCAGCTCAATTCTCTGACATGCCTAAAGGGTCTTGTTTTAGGGCAAGCTATGCCACAATATGCAGGACTTGTACTAATAACTGCAATTTTACATTTCTAGAGGTCAAGAACCTTAATTACTGTGAAATCTACACAGAGTGGTGAATTGGCCATCCTATCCCATGACGATTGTATGGAACATATTTCAGCTCTGTTTGGGCAACATTTACCATTCCAAGGAGAAAGAGACATGGTATAGCTCAATATTCTGAAGGTGAAGGAGAAAAGATAGGAATAGGGTATTAATAAAAGTCTGATGGAGAAAAAGACCATAAATTAAGGGGAACTGTATTGACAAAGCAGAGAAATACTTAATGCTCTTCTAGAGTAGATGTTCGGAAAATGTTGGACTTTCACCCTTAGAGGGGCCTGAAGCTGTGGCTGAGGGTTAAACCTATGAGAGAGTTTTTCAGAGAATGCCAATCTGACCTTCTTTCTCCTGGAAACCCTGTGCATTTGTTGACCTAGATGTTCTTGGAACTCTAGTTGAATAGCCGATACAACAATGTGTTAGGGGGACCATATTCAAACGATAACGTTTAGAGGTGGAGCAGGACCCAAAAAAAGTATGAGAAAAAATGCAAGATTATCTCAAGCCACAGTTTGTCAAGACATTCCAACATTGTCCAGAATTGCATTGTTCCCGAGCCATGATTTATCTCAACTGCTTTGTGATACTCTTCACCTCACACCCCCCAAAAAGCTCACACAATCCCCCTTCCACAAGACACATTTTAGAAATGATATCACCTCCCCGTACAGCTGTTCTATATCCTCCTGTATCATATAGCTTTTAATTAACTGGCCCGAGTGAGGACACAGCTGCATCAGTATTCCTGGATATGGATGTACAAAAGATATGGTAGAAAAGCTAGTGGCTCGAACAGGTCTTCCTGAGGCTTAATGTTTGCTTAGAGTCAGAACAAGGAACTGTTGTCCTGGGTTAACTCTGATATATGTGTTGCACACCTTCATTTAAAGGGATACTGTCATGGGAAAAAAAATTTTTTTCAAAATGAATCAGTTAATAGTGCTGCTCCAGCAGAATTCTGCACTGAAATCCATTTCTCAAAAGAGCAAACAGATTTTTTTATATTCAATTTTGAAATCTGACATGGGGCTAGACATTTTGTCAATTTCCCAGCTGCCCCATGTCATGTGACTTGTGCTCTGATAAACTTCAATCACTCTTTACTGCAGTACTGCAAGTTGGAGTGATTATCACCCCCTCCCTTTTCCCCCCAGCAGCCAAACAAAAGAACAATGGGAAGGTAACCAGATAACAGCTCCCTAACACAAGATAACAGCTGCCTGGTAGATCTAAGAACAACACTCAATCGTAAAAACCCATGTCCCACTGAGACTCCTTCAGTTACATTGAGAAGGAGAAACAGCAGCCTGCCAAAAAGCATTACTCTCCTGAAGTGCAGGCACAAGTCACATGACATGGGGCAGCTGGGAAATTGACAAAATGTCTAGCCCCGTGTCAGATTTCAAAATTGAATATAAAAAAATCTGTTTGCTCTTTTGAGAAATGGATTTCAGTGCAGAATTCTGCTGGAGCAGCACTATTAACTGATTCATTTTGAAAAAAATTTTTTTTCCCATGACAGTATCCCTTTAACTAAAGGGACACAATATTGTGCCTTATAAAGCCGTAATGTAAGTTTTCTTCCATTGATAGACAGAAGGACTTACAGTATGTTTGCCTAGAACATTTTTTTTCCTGCATGTGTCAGTTATCAACATGACAGAGAAATAGTCCTGAAGGCATGTATTGGCATGGAACTTCTACCCTGGGGCTTGACTATTTGTAATAAATTATGAAGGATCCTTCAAACGCACACAGAACTGCATTTATGTATATGCGTGGGAACGGCCATGTGTTTACCCAGAGGCAATTCTCCTTAAAGAGCAAAAGGACAGCACCATAGTTTGGTCATGCAAAGAAGATGCTCAGTCTAAACCATGAATGGGCTCCTGATGCTATAGGAGCTACGACTTTCTCCATTCCCATTTTAACAGTAAACCCAAATGATCAATGAGACCTACAACTAGGGGGGGCAATGTTTACCCCCAGTTATTTTCATGGGGGTCTGTGCGACTAGTTGCAATTTGGTATTCGTTTGTCTAAACTATCCTATCCGTATGCATGATCCCAGTATCTGAATGGCATGTATGAACACAGTGCAGTAATTGGAAGTGTAACTTCTTTTCTCCCAATAACATATTGACCCTTGCGGTCGTCCCAAGAGCCGAAATGCTTAAGATCATCAGGAATAAATCACTAAACCCGTCTCTGTGCGAACGAGAAGGGGGGGGGAACCCAAATCAAATTTGTCTGCGGCCTAACTGCGCCGAGTTGTTGCTTCCAATTTAAGGCAACTCAATAGAGTCTGATGCCGTTGAGCAGCGCTTAATAAGCTGTGATGGATGGTGGAGCGGGGATGCGATCTTCCCGTCGGTGATAGCAGCCGCACTGAGCAGCCAAAGAGAATATCACTTCATGCCTCCACTAACTGACATCCAGCGTCTCAGGGGGAGGCTACCATCTTTAATTCATGGCACCCTCCCCCCCATGGGCAACACAAACATACAACATCCCATCAATTTACAGACACAGATTTGTGGTTCCAAAAAAATCAATGAGCTGATTATTAATTCTGTTTTCTCCCCCCCTATTTTTTGCCTTCTATTCAGAGGTGTTGGGATATACAGAAGAAAGCCCAGGGGCAACTGACTCACGGCCATATTTAACGTCTATGTTTGCTCGACTCAATACAATAGAGCCTGACTTGTAAATGAGGTGGATATATAAATATATATAGTGCCACACACAACAAATTATAATTGGAAGGAGAGAAGAACCAATTGAGGCATCTAATCTTCCCATTAATAATAATTTTCCTTCAAACTGTTGTTAATCTGTCCTGTCCACTTTAAATCCCTTTAATGTCTTTATCCCCACCAGATCTACTGTAAGGATCTTCCATATCTACCACTCATTTTGCAGCCACCTTCTCTCCGAATTCTGCCTGTGCCCTGTGTAGAAAGCCAGATTATTTTCCATGCGATTGCACAGACCATTCCTCTTCTGTAGATTGGCAGATATACATAGCAGTGGGAGCTGTCATACCAAGTACTTAACTAGAGGTGCCATGCTTAGACCAGTTCAGTCCATACAGAATGTTCAGATTCTATTAACGTTGTGATGTCATTGAGGTTCCTCAGCGGCATGAGGGTCTTAATAATCCATTGCCTCTTCCCTGATATTGCTCTGTGGTTCATATGTCTGTCCTATACTAAGCATGAATGGAACATGCTGGCGCCATATTTGTTCTTCTTTCTCTGGCATCCAATAGTGTGTCTTGTTATTAGCAGTACCCAGAGTAACAAATTGGACTTACTGCTTCCATCTGATCTGCACAGACTTCCAAATCCTAAGATCAGACATAACTTTCATTGTAATGGGGATGATGAATTGCCTTTATGTCTGTGCCCTCGGAAAAAAGGATAATGGGGGGGGGGGGGTGGAATAAGCAGCAGAGATGTGACATTGCAAAAAGGAAAGGTACTTGTGTATGGGAAAAAAATCTAATTAACTCATGTTTCATAGATATATAAAAAGTAAGGATCTAAAGTAACTAAATGGGTAGAACTGGTCCAACAATATAATTTCCATTCTATTTATTGACACCATGTTTTCCATGGGCTGCATTAGCACCACAAGGCATGGAGACAAAATAACTCATGCCTGAAGTTTAATATGAAGGATCTTCTAGAATTGCCCCTTAATTTAATGTAATGTATACTACCAGCACCATGTACCTCTGCAATATGCCAATCTTACCCACCAGACAGGATCATTATATGAGAAATGTTTTTCTGAAGTTGTTTAATGTAAACATTTCAGTGGGGGGGGAGGTTACTCTCACCTCCCAGGAGACCCCCTTGTTTACATAGGCATCCCCCAGGAACAAGCTGAGCAGATGTCCGGGGAGGAGGGGGGGACGCAACTGACTGTTATGGGGGGGAGGGAACGTAGCTGTGAATTTGGAAGACAACAATAAGGATGCTCATGGCTGTGCGCGTGGGGCTGTCACACCTTCATTGTCCCACCGTCAGAGGGTGGGGACGGGTGTCAGCAGCATTGTCTTTAGAGACATGGACTCCTGCCTCTTTCTCTCTGTCTGCTGGGGGCGTTGGGCATTGGATAGATTACTTTCTGCCCTGCAGGATCTGTGCCTTTAACTCTAGCCACCTGCAGTGGGACACAGGCACCGGGCTATGGATATTGTAGGATACATCATCTGTACTCAATGGGGAATAAGGGGGAGCAATACACTTGGCAGCACCAGCGCCAGGGGTTTCGTCCATGTTTAACAAATTTCCCATCTCTTTATTAATGATGATTGATGTTTGTATTCCTCATTATTTTCTTCCAAGTTCTCAGCATCTTATTTGACGTGGGGCCTCAAGCGTGAAACCCTCTATGCTTTAGCCACTCGTCAATTAAAACGACCATCGCTACTTATCATTATTATTATTATTATAAACAGCTATTTATTAAGCGCCAACATTTTCTGCCGAATTCTAAAACAGCCTTCAGCATTGCATTAAACTGCTACTCTCAGCTTCACAAAATTATTCTACTATTTTGGGGTGTTATTTCATAATATTTCATGTTACTTTCTATCTACATTCATTATGTTGCATTACAGGAGAAGAGGAAGCATTTGCAACCCTTTAAACTTAAGCAAGGGTTTCTGTATAGCAGGGGGGTATAACAAGGGGATATGTGACAGGTGATAAGCAGGTAAAGCTTTCCCAGGATGGACTCAGGCAGATGGAAACTCACAGCTTGTCTTAAATATTCATTTCCTCCTCTACCTTTGCGTTGGCTCTAAAATTCCCCAGATCCACAACGTGTTTCCCTGCAGAGCAATGGATTTTAGTTGGGAAAAGTTCCATAAGAAATGCAGAAAGGTGTTAGCTATGTTTCATATTGCATGAGACAAATGTACTGCATCATAAGGGTAGGGACACACTGGGCGATTTGGGGAGATTTAGTCGCCTGGCGACTAATCGCAGCGACTTTTCTCCCCGAATGCTTCCCCTCTCTCTGCGCCTGGCTAAAATGAAAAATCGCCTGCGCTAATCACACGCAGCGATTCATTTTCCGAAGTCGCCCGAAGTTGCCTCACGAGGAAACTTCGGGCGACTTCGGAAAACGAATCGCCGCGTGTGATTAGCGCAGGCGATTTTTCATTTTAGCCAGGCGCAGAGAGAGGGGAAGCATTTGCGGAAGATTGGTCGTGGAAAGTCGCGGCAATTAGTCGCCAGGCGACTAAATCTCCCCAAATCGCCCAGTGTGTCCCAGCCCTAAACATTACAGAAAAAAATTCTACCAGCGTCAGACTTGGATGCCAGGATCTCAAAAGGAAATCTTAGACCACTTCAAAATAATTTTCCTCCTCTCTTCGCTCACCTATTCCTTTCTTCTAGTCTCTTCTTTTTACATACTCTCACTTTTCATCCATCCATTTCCCCCCATAAACAGAGGATGCCCTGATATACAGGCATGCCAAGCCAAATGCTTGGGTGACCAGAAAGACCCGCTGAATCCTGGGCCCACCAGGGGTCTTCCTGGAACTCTGATAGCCAGTCCAACACTGAGCTCTATCAACACAAGTTGTTATAGACCAGGGCTGTTCAACTGGGTGTGGCCCTTGAAAAGAATATAATGCCTGCTGGAGTACTCTAGAACCTCTTAGGATAACATCATCATTTTATTATAATTCGGCTTACTGTAAGGAAACAGTTTCACAATGATGTGATATTGAGCTTGTCCTCTTTTAGGCAGTGAAAAGTGAGGTATAGTACATAGATCCCACATATTTAGCCCCATCACTAGAAGGCAAGATACTCTGCTCTGAAACATTGGTGGGGACTCGAGTAAATCAAGTATGGCCTGGAAGGTATCTCTAAAATGGAATTATAAGCGACCTGCAACTTAAACTGCCCAAAATTAGGAGGAGTTGCTCAATTGGGAAGGTCACCAGAGAAGAAGGCCTTTGCTTGATTCTGCTACTCAAGTGTTGCCACCATCATGCTGGTACTGGTCAGTCTAAAGAAGACACCTCCTTAGGCAAAAGTGTCCCAACAAGGACTTGTGCATATCACCCCCAGCTGCAAAGCAGTTCTATGACGCCCCTCCATTATCAGGAGAAGAAAATCCATTCCTCATACTGCAATGTGACTCAAACAACCAGGACACTGCTCGTTTCAATGCAGAGCATGACGCACAGTACACTAAATCTGTCCCGTGTGTGCGGAGAGAGTTTAGTGCCACCTCTGGGTGTCCCTAAAGAGCCCTGTAATGACTGCACTGGAGTCACTCAAGTGCCTGGGTCCTACAGTCATCTAAAGCCCAGAGAAACCCACACTGAATGCCATTTAAATCTCCCTCCTGCACTTCCTCTCTGCAGGGCGATATTTTGTTTCATTTACACTGTACAATCATCAGCAGAGAGCTTTCCAATGCACCAGCGCACCTCATTAAATAAACTAGTGTAAAACATGCCAATTAATATATTAATGTGCACGAAGGAGCGAGGAGGGTGGAAAGCAGAACCCCCTCCAAAAATCCCATGTGACAGGCAGCTAGCTACAGACCAATCCAGCAGAGACTCGTTTAGAAATTACCCACAATGCCTCTCCAAAGTGTGTTTCTGATACCAGAATGCACAGGGGGGCTTTAAATAATGGATTGCAACAGGAATCATTAAAAACAAAACGCAATAATTTTTTTTTTGCTGTGGATTTTTCTTTTCCTAAGGCGAGGATAAAAACCTGGGGATACAGAAAGTATGTGTTTTCCGACACACTCGGTTATTCTTGCTTTCTCGCCTTAACCCTTTCCTCCCCACAATGATCCTTTATAGACTGGTAGGAAGTTGATCAATAACCAAAAGCGCTGAGTGTTTGTTTGCTGAGTGCTCTTAGAAGGGCTATTCAGGCTACGAACATATTACTAGTACTAGTTTATCTTCTCTCTGCTGTGTATCTAGCTATAGAACAAAATCACTTATTGGGATTGCACTACTCAATAAAGAGTAAAGTCGCTAAAGGTGGGAGAAGTGTTCTCAATGGAGCATTTTCAGAACTACAACTCCCAGAATCCTGCATAGGAGGAACCAAGAATGCCTCCCCATGAACTGGTGTGCAATGCTCATCCCCTTGTTGCATTATCATTGATGGTTTGAAGACAAGGGTAAAAGGGTTTGTTTCTCTGCTCCAAATCCTTGGAAGTAAAAAAAAGTAGTCTTGTCCTAGGCTATTTTCACAGTGTAAGCCCCCTCCATCACTTTAACACATCTGGGTTCCTTCCTTTTGCTTTTCAGTAACCTGATCTAAGCTTATCATTGACACTTTGCCTAAGCCTGAATTCCAGCCCTGTGCCAAACCCTGGCTTCCTGTGGGTGGTTCCTATTTGGACCCCTCTGTCCCCCTCCAACATATGCTGATGCCATTCTGCCCCAACCCCCAGTCAGGTCCCATAATTCTATGTTCCCCATGTTTCTGTTATTTGTGTTCTGTTAACATGATCTCCCCCGTTGTTTTTTCGCTCGATTGCCCAGACTTTCCTCTACCTGTCTTCCACTCCAAGTTATATTGGCCCAATAATATTATAGCAGTGTGTATTTTCAGTAAATGTTTTGTAGGGACAGTTTAAGATGCTCAGGGCATAAATGGGCTTCATCATGTTGGGACACCACATGCCCAGCAGTGAACTCTTCTAAAAATGTTTTCTTATACAAGGAACTTGCGTTTTTGTTTTTGTTTCCCTTTAACGCCAGTTGCTTTAGGAGAAGGTTGTTTTTTTTGTCTCCTCTATTCAAACAGATGTGAAGGCCAAATGACTCCAGCTGAGCTGGAATGTGTATGGGCTATAGCAGTGGATTCCAGTCCTTGAGGGCCACCAACAGTGCAGTCCTCATCTGAGTCCAGGTAGATAAATCAGAGGATGCAAAAATGCCAATGCCTCTGTTTGTGTTCTTTTTGGCTTTATGTTTAATACCTGTACTATTACTGGTCCTTGAGCTTGAGCTCGAAGACACTGAGCTGCCTATAATTTGTGAAGTTAGATTTAGATTGCTTTGTACAAGTCGTGTTGTAAACCTTTGCACTCTTGCACCATCTCTGATTGTTTCCTTTGCCTATGTTTCAAGTGTTACTCTAACAATCTACTTAGTCCATTGGTTTCCTCCAACCAGGGAAGATGCTGATTAGATCCCACCTACAGCCTAGTTTTACCCTTGATGGGGTTCAGCATCCTCTCCATACTAACTGGTTTCTGGCTTTGCATTCTACTTATTGTAGCCCTGCTTTAACTGAGATCTGACCAGCACCTATTCTGGATGAAACCCACTGAAAGCCCATCTTGAAGGTCAGTTAGGGTGAGTTGAGGTGAATATGTATTTGCTGTCATTGATATTCTTAAAACTATAACTGCATCCCTCAACCTGGCCTCAGGTTGAAAGTTTGTGGGGGCCCTGGATATATGTTGGAGATTCAAGTGGGGGCTCTAACTGAAAGGTTTGACAGACAAAGAGAAAAAAATTAACATTTTGGAGCAGAACATAAGGCTGAAATGTGTTTTATACAGATCAAGTCATGGAGTTGACTTCTAACATGTTCCTTCATGTTTTAAAGTAGGGAAGTTCTTATAATCACAAGCACATATTGAAGGTTATTAGTGTCATTTATGTATTATAAGCATATTCAAATAATAACAATAGACTCTGCTATGCATGTGTGTAGGAGAACTATGAATGCCCACATTATGTAGTCACAAATTTCTTCAGTTCATGTATGTTTAGGCTGAGCTGATGTACTTCATTCAACATGAGGAATCCAGCTTTTCATGGGAAAATTACATTTGAGCTGTTTCCCCATAAATTTTGATTTTTTTTTCCCCCTAAATGTTTGGCAGTAAAAGTGAAATGAGATGAAACCATTTTGGAAAAGCGGAAGGTCAGAGCTGTTCTCCCAGAGCCGACAGATGAGAGGTGAAGGATTGGGAAACTAAAGTCTTTCCAAGCTGTTCTCCAGCCCTTGCAAAGTGATGATCTAACATTAGAATGACACAGGAAGTGTGTCACAAAACAGATGTTCTCCCATTGCAGATGGTAGGAGCACAAATCCCCTGCACTGTAAAACAGGGAGAAAAATGCTAAGAAGTCTGTACCACTGAGATGAATATTTTAGAGAAGGTCAGGAGGTCATCCCTAAATCCGGCACAATACGAGCTAAGTGCTAACCTTGGAGAATGCCTGTAGACTTGAGTAGAAGGAAGGTGCACACAAACAAGTGCACTAGGAGACCAAGCCTGAGAATTTGTTTGGCTGCCAATTCGTTGTTTCTAATGGTGATGCATAAATGTTATCAGAGGGCTGCCTGAATGTTTGAGGAAGACTTTCTGCAGACCCAACCAAGGGCCCTCGGCTAATTAAGAAAGAAGCAGGTGCACAAAAAAATTCTAATTCAGGCAATTGTTTGTAATTAATAATGTTTACTTCTAGCATCTTATCTGAGGCGGCTGCCCAAACCTCTGGGGTGATAGCAACCATTAACTCCAGCTCCCACTGTAATAATTAGTGAGGGGGCTCTAAGAGCGTGGGGGTAGAAAGGAAGAGGAAGAAGGGAATTAAGAGAAGAGACAAAGTCAGGGAAAATGGCAAGGTTAAGGAGATGGAAAGTAAAAGAACAGATTTAGATGTATTTGACTTGTGGCAAAGCTTGAGTGTAATGTGAGTGTCCCACGACTCCCCATCGCCTGCAAGACCCAGAAGTGAGAGGTGCCTTGTCCTCTTCTCCCACTGTCCCTTATGTATTTTGTTGAAATTCTCTATAACCCATGCTTGAAAAATAATAGCCCTTGTGTCCCATGCCTCCATCATGTTTGTTGACCTGTTGTGTCTCATGGTTCCATCTTGATGGGTGAGCCATTGTGTCACATGCTTCCATCTTGTTGGGTGAGCCTTTGCGTCCCATGCTTCCATCTTATTGGGTGAGCCTTTGTGTCACATGCTTCCATCTTGTTGGGTGAACCTTTGCGTCCCATGCTTCCATCTTATTGGGTGAGCCTTTGTGTCACATGCTTCCATCTTGTTGGGTGAGCCATTGTGTTCCATGTTTCAATCTTGTTGGGTGAGCCATTGTGTCACATGCTTCCATCTTGTTAGGTGAGCCTTTGTGTCCCATGCTTCCATCTTATTGGGTGAGCCTTTGTGTCCCATGCTTCCATCTTGTTGGGTGAGCCTTTGTGTCCCATGCTTCCATCTTATTGGGTGAGCCTTTGTGTCACATGCTTCCATCTTGTTGGGTGAGCCATTGTGTTCCATGCTTCAATCTTGTTGGGTGAGCCATTGTGTTCCATGCTTCAATCTTGTTGGGTGAGCCATTGTGTCACATGCTTCCATCTTGTTGGGTGAGCCTTTGTGTCACATGCTTCCATCTTGTTGGGTGAGCCTTTGTGTCCCATGCTTCCATCTTGTTGGGTGAGCTATTGTGTCACATGCTTCCATCTTGTTGGGTGAGACTTTGTGTCCCATACATCCATCTTGTTTTTTGACCCCTTGTGTCTAGTACTTACATCTTTTTGGGTGTGCCCTTCTGCCCCATGCTTCCATCTTGGTTTTTGACCCCTTGTGTTTAGTACTTCCATCTTTTTGGGTGTGCCCTTCTGCCCCATGCTTTCATCTTGTTTTTTGAGCCCTTGTATCCAGTTCTTCCATCTTTTTGGGTGTGTCCTTCTGCCCCATGCTTCCATCTTGTTGGGAGAGTCCTTATTTCCCATGCCTCCAACTTGTTTATTGTGTTTTAGATTACGAAGCAAGAACTGTGGGGTAGGATCGACTGACCCATACTATTTGAATGTAACTGCATTCACTTGTGGTTGTACAGAGTGCAGATTCCTAATAATAGGCTGGAGTAATAACAATAAGTCCAGCCTATAGTTAATATACCATAGGATAATTATGCTAACATTCAAAGCATCAGAAGGTAAACTAAAAGTTATGAAAATAAAGAGAGTTGAATGTCTTTAAATCGCCCATATTTTCTACATAATGGCTTGTTACAGATGCAGGTACTTTGTACATTATACACATCTGCTATGCGCAGAGCATTTAATCTAATATAGGCACGTTCCTAACAGTCCTCCTGAGATAGTTGCCTGTAAATGCGCCTACCTCAAGAGCTACACAAGCATCCACACTCATATCTTCTTACACACAACTGCCAACAGCTTGCACATGGAATTCTTGAGTTTAAAAAGCAACACACTCACAGCATGTGCACTGAAATCTCCTTACAGAGAACCATTGGTTGTACAGGTATGGATCCATTATCCGGAAACCAGTCATCCAGAATGCTCCTAATTATGGAAAGTCCGTCTTTCATAGACTCCAAACTAAGTTATAACTAATCCTTATTGGAAGAAAAACCAACCTACTGGGTTTATTTAATTTTCATATGATTTTTTAGTAGACATAAGGCATGAAGATCCAAATTATGGAAAGATCCGTTATCCGGAAAATCCCAGCATTCTAGATAACAGATCCCATACTTGTACATGCTGTTTTTGAGTCTGAAAAACGACAAACTCAGCATCTAAACTGGTATCTAAATTAGTCTTTTATTGTATAGCCGTGTAGCTGTTACATAACAGCTATATAAATGACAGATAATAATATAAGTGCCACTGCCACCAGTTGTCCTTACATGCAATATTTCTACCTAGTGTCCCATTGGGAGGTAGAGGTAAAAAAAATGTATACAAAGGCCACGAATGACCTGTAAAATATATCCTTAAAAACATGATTGATGATGTCATTATCATTTACAATTTATGCTTAGTGATGTCATACGCAGTAAATCTGTCCATATGAAATATTGTCATTTTAAACACAACCAAAACGACATATTCCAAAACCAAATAGGATTGACCACGCCACATACAGTTAAAGGCCATGGAGTTGATGCTGCTGATCAAAACAGTTTGGCCCATTCTGTAATTCCTTATGGTGTGGGAGAAAGACCTTCTCCATGAATTCTCCTGCTCGTTTCATATTCAGCAGCAGACACACACATTTCCAAGGTGGGACGTGAAGCAGTTACTGTGCAAGGCTTGCTGGGTAGTTCCTCGCTCATTTTGAGGTCCACAGGGATTCCCGGTTTTCCACACTCAGCAGAGCTGAGGTCAGAGGGTCAAAACAAAGAGATCCCCCTAGGATAGAAGGAGCCTACTTTCCACAACTAACAGCTTTCCTCCTACACTAACTGGGGCTGCGCGGAGCTCTACATACTGAAATAGGTCCATCTATAGTTACCCAGCCACCCCCCTGCTCTAAACCTCGCTGATATATGCACTCATGATGTTTCCACCACAATCTCTATCTCATTAACTGCTCATTGAATGTCCTCAGATGTGATAATAGCAGGAGGCACTCTATGATAGATATTACATCCCTTATCCACTTACGGAATCCATATCCTTATAGTACCATGATGTCATGACAGTTAGGATATATATATATATATTTTTTTTTTAAAACCCTTGCATGCTATTTCTGGGGTGCCGCTCATTGTAGGATATGGGAGGACGAAGCAGCCACATCACATTTCGACTGTACACAAGTTAATTGCTTTCCTTTGCATTTTAAATGAGTTGTTTGATATAGGCATAGCAACGCCAATTAAGCTCAAATCTAAACCATATGGATCAGATACACTAGGGATATCAAATTTACTTCATCCACCCACAGTCCCCCCCCCCTTTCCACCCAATACAACAGATTTATTCAACAGATCTGTTCACCACTACATGTATTTTTTACACAGGATACTGGGAGCCGTAGTTACTAGTGATCGGCGAATTTGTCCCGTTTCGCTTCGCAGAAACTTTTTTGGCGAATTTTGGCATCAATTTTGACGCCGGCATTAAAGTCAATGGGAGTCCGAATAATGTTGAGACTAGGAAGGACCCAGCGAGGAAGAAGGACCTTCGGTAACCAAGGCTGACAAGAACAACTGACATAACAATAGAAATTTACTAGGATATTAAATATTCATTTTGGCAAAAATAATTGGTTAAGAAAAGTCATTTTTTTTTTCCTTCTGGAAATGTAGAATTTTTTTAAGGATAGTATATGGGATCCGTTATCCGGAAACCCGTTATCCAGAAAGCGACGCGAATTTGCAGCAAACTTCCGCATTTCACAGCCGACGAATAAATTTGCGAAACAGACACAAAATTTTGGATTCGCATCCAAAATTTTGTGGCAGTTTGCGAATTTATTCAACGGCTCGAAATGCGGAAGTTTGCCGCGAATTCGCGTATAGCCTTGCCAGTTTGATCAACAGTCTTTTAAGGGCTTTATTTATCATTTTTATATCTTTATAAAACGCAGTGCTTTACTGAGGTTATACATCATTCCCATAAATCACTTCCCCAGTGGAACTTAGCTGGTGCAACCCTATATGATGCCATATTCTCAACATTTAGTTGCTGTACCACCTAGTAACCACCTTCATCTAATACCCCTGGCATCCTTACAATGTGTACCCGATGCTTGCCCTTTTGTACTTTGTCAGAAGCCCATGAAATCTGTTTAATATCCCCTACCCTTAAAATACACATGGGTGCAATATTGATGCGCATGGAGGTGTAGTTTAAAGCTAAGTTTAAACAAAAATGCTATTTTAAACAAAATAACTCCAAGTGGCACTGAATAAACTGTATTCTGCTACCTAGTCCCTGTTACTCAGTGGGTATAGGCACTTACATATCCAATATGATCGGGACCTGGAGTTTTCTGGATAAAGAATCTTTCTGTAACTTGGATTCCCATGTTTTCCAACTTTTAAAAAATCAGCTAAACAATAATTAAACCCAACAGGGTCGTTTTGCCTCCAATAAGGATTAATTACTTTATAGCTAAGTGGAGCTCAAGTACAAGCTGCTGTTTTATTATTACAAAGAAATACGTTTTGGAAAAATGGGAATTATTTAATTAAAATGAAGTCTAGGGAAGAGGGCCATTCTGTTATTCGTCGCTTTCTGGATAATGGGTTTCCAGATAACGGATTCCATATACTATCCTTGAAGAATTTCCATTTCCAAAAGAAAAAAAAAAATTTTCTTAAACAATTATTTTTGCCAAAATGAATATTTAGTATTAAAGTAAATTTCTATTTTTATGTCAGTCGTTCTTGTCAGCCTTGGTTACCGAAGGTCCTTCTTTCTCGCTGGGTCCTTCCTAGTCTCATTTAAGCTAAGAGTGGGGCTTACTGGAAAGCCCTCTCTATTTATTGATGAGAGGTCACTCAGAATTGGTCCGTTCAATATTTAACGACTACGTGATTCTGCCTTTCCTGTTGTTGTTGTTTTTTTTTTTCTCCTGCAACTTCTCAGGTCAACAGACTCCCCACTCCTGCTGGGCTCAAACCTTAACCCCCCCTTCCCCCTTGAATTATACACATTTCCTTGGAACAGGCATGGACCAAATGAATTTCAGAGACGGGCCATAAACATCCAGTTAAATACTTCTATAAACCTCCACTCTGGGGACCCCTGGGGCTAACCAACAAACAAATGGGTCAACAAGGTCAATATTAGGGTCACCATACATTGGTACCTTCATAAGTCAATTCTCCTCAGTCGACCTCCAACACCTACGTAAAGGAGAGATGACACCTAACACCCCCTTCTGAAAACAGAAATATATACTGAGGCCTCCCGAGGTCTTTCTCTGGGGACAAATGTCAGTTTCTCCTAATGACAGCTCAATGAGAGGCCACAGCACAAGGGCACCATAGACTCTCTCTAACACTGAAGCTAAAGCCCCACTGTCTCACTTTATTTATCCAAAAAAACGATGGCCTTCTTTAGGTTCATGATGTGTATACTCCCCTTATATTTTCAGAGAAATATTCTCATCCACATAGAGCACCCACCAACATCTATAGACATAAAAACATTCATGGTCCAGATATGCACCAAAGGCATAATACAAATACAGGAGCAATAGCCTGATAATGTTCTTGTGTGTGTATATCCCTTATCATCCCAGAGAAGGTCTCTCCAGACTTGTAGGCCTACATAATGCGTTAAGCTCTCCTCTCGCCATGGCTGGAATTTTATTACAATATCCAACATGAATTTCCCAGCCCTGCACATTGTGGGATCAGCTGAGCACTTTCCATTGCTTGTAAAAAAGGGCATGTAACTCCGAGATCCTCGTTTTCTCATTAATTCTCATTAATGAATAGAACTCTCCTATCCCACATGGATTCAGTACATTAGACCATATTCTTGCTTGAACATTATAGAGTTTACTGCCACAAAATTCACAAGTCTGGTCCATAGCCCAGCAAAAACGCATGTAACACCCTTCCTGGCCAGTTTATAGGGGCGTTTCATCATTTAGGAACAAATACAAGTTGGCAGTCGAGGACGGCTCCCAACAAATTATATTCTTCATGATATAGACTAGCTCTATAGTAAGCTTTTAAAGGGAAACACAAGTCAGAGCCAGATGTCAGGTTCTGCCTGCAGTAAAGTGTCACCATGCTGCTGCTGCTTATCTTT
This sequence comes from Xenopus laevis, assembly GCF_017654675.1. Taxonomy (NCBI): domain Eukaryota; kingdom Metazoa; phylum Chordata; class Amphibia; order Anura; family Pipidae; genus Xenopus; species Xenopus laevis. The sequence continues at coordinate 136,067,133 of NC_054375.1, forward strand.
GATCTGAGGGAGGCAAGTAATATCTATTATAAAAAATCACAATAATGCATGAAGAAACAAGGGATATCAAGGAAATCTTAACGCAAATTCCTCCAAATGCTACAATCTAATAATACGGCATGAATTAAACACTGATGCATATGAGCCTTTAACGTTCTGTTATTGGTAAGGATGCATCAAATCCACTATTTTGCATCTGCCGAACCCCCGAATCCTTCGCAAAAGATTCGGCCGAATACCGAACCGAATCAGAATCCTAATTTGCAGATGCTTATTAGGGGTGGGAAGGGGAAAACATTTTTTATCACTTGTTTTGTGACAAAAAGTCACGCGATTTCCTTTCCCTGCCCCTAATTTACATATGCAAATTAGGATTCAGATTTGGTTCGGCTGGGCAGCAGGATTCGGCCGAATCCGAATCCTGCTGAAAAAGGCCAAATCCTGGAAGAATCCCGAACCGAATCCTGGATTCGATGCATCCCTAGTAATTGGTCCCTCGCAAGCCTCTCTCCAACGGAGGAAGTCAATGGAAAGGAAGGAGGAGATTTACAGCATATGTTAAGCGCTGATAATGATACTAAATGCGTTATTGGCCATGTAAAGGTTAACTCAGAAATAATTCACATTCCTAATGTAGCACAATACATTTCAAGTGGGTAATTAACAGCTGTAGCATCACAGCGGATATGATTGATATTTCCAGCGACGGGTGCACAGCTGATGTTGTAATGAAGTCAGATACTAAGAACATACATTATAGCATACAGATTTGTACACATCTGCGGCACTCACTTAGGCACCAGAATAACCCCAGCCTGATCATCTGCAGTCAGGAAGGAACCCAAATGTTTTATAAAACCCAGCATTGTAGGACCTTGTCCTTACAATCCAGGCTCAGGATACTCCCAGCATTATATAACCCCCAATAATGTAGATTTAGGAAACCACCCAACACTTCAAATCAACCAGTCTTGATTTGGACTCAATCTTGCCTTGGCCCTAATAATCTGGACTCAGCGTATCCCCAGTATTATATGAGACCCCCTGATCTGACAATGGAGACTCAGGAGACCACCTAACACTGTACAGCAATGATCCCCAATTAGTGGCTCATGAACAACATGTTACTCACCAACCACTTGGATGTTACTCCCAGTGACCTCAAAGCAGGAGCTTATTTTTGAATGTTAGGCTTGGATGCAAGTTTTGGTTGTATAAAACCAGGTGTACTGCCAAACAGAGACTACTGTAGGCTGCCAGTTCACATAGGGGCTACCAAATAACTAATCAAAGCCCTTATTTGGCACCCTCATGAACTTTTCATGTTTGTGTTGTTCCCCAACTCTTTTTACATTTGAATGTGGCTCATGGGTAAAAAAAGGTTGGGGACCCCTGCTGTACAGCCACATTTTGCTTCAAGTTTATACCTACTCAAACCTGCCCAACCCAGAGGTCTGTTGGAAGTTTCTAAAAAAACAGTAGTGGGGCAGGATGGCACTGAACTGTAAGTCATGTCACTAACCGGCTGGATAACCTGGGAACTCAATCTTTTATATTTTTAACAACACTTTACAGTCAACTCCAACCTACCCACCTCCATCTACTGGTTACCCACCACGATGCACAAGTGCTTTAAGAGGTGTTTAGTGCAATTTGCCACTGCCTACTGAGTTTTTTAAAGTTGGGAGTGTCTTTGCCTTATTGGACAGAAACCTGGCCCTGCCTGAGCCTATCCCACTACTGAGAGCACTCAGTTTAACATAGAAACATAGAAGGCCTCATTTACGGTGTATATTTCAAAAATGGGTGCAAGCTGCCATGTATTTGCCCCATGTTCCTGCCATGTGGAGGTCCTTCATGGAAGGCAAAGATCTGCACTTTCTTTATGCGTTTGGCAGCCCTGTATTCATGAGGGTTGGCTGGGGGTGCTCCAGCACTGAGAAATATGTTGTTGCTTTATAAATATGTATTAACAATAATACAGCAGAATTTAATTAGTTGGGTGGTGCCTTAAGGCTGATCAGTCAGATAGCATAACTGGCCACTATATGGCCACCTTTAGCCTACCATGATAATCTGAGCTAGTCTTATTAGTTTACAATCAATATCCCTATGTTACTCAGAAACCCAGCACCAACATGAACAACCATCCCCCGTGTGTCACTTTGGCCTTCATTAATCATAAAGTGAGAAAACATACTCCGGGCATCACTCCAAACCCTTGGGTGCTCCATAAAAGCTTTTCTACTAAGCACAGATTTTTGGTGAAGCCTTTAATAATTTTGGAGAGGCTTTATAAGCTATATTTGGAGTGTTTTCACCTCTAGATAAATCCAATGTCTCAGCAAAGCTGCACGTGTGCCCCGTTAGTGATGGGTTATAAATCAGTCCGTGTTTGGGAAGCCAGAACACTGTCTTGCTTAAGTTTGGTTTTCTTCTGCTGAAATATACATAGGAAAAAAACCTGGCCGGCCTGTAATGCAACTTTAAGCAATGTATTTGCCTATAGCCTGCAACCTGCCATAGGCCTGAAACACTTGTATCCGCAGCAGATATTCCTATGGCAAACATGGGATAAACATCACTGAAGGCTTGATAAAGGGAGGAAGAGATGGAAGAATGGTGGGACTGGAGCTGAATTCAGGGTCAGAGACTCAGACTAACCTTTAACAGTAATAGAGGATATGCTTGTGGCCCCAGGCAGTAGTGACCTCAGCATAGAATTCCTATCTGCCCATTCTTAGATCCACCATAGGCTATTCAAAACCAATTTGGCACTATGTATATATAATTGCCGAAAAAGAGGATCCAGTGTGTCAAAGTTGTATGTTGGGCCCTAGAACTAGGAGACCCAGGCTGGACTTGAGATCAGAATGTTCTGCCAAATCGATTTGACCTGTAGGTGGAGCAAATCCCACACACAACTCTGCAGTGAGGTTTTGACATGGGTACCTAACCAGCTACAGGTCTTTGTCATGGGACTTCCAGTCTGCTGCCCTCCAACTGATTTTGAGTTCCCAGATGGTTTTAGTTTGGTTTTGGATATGGCAGCAAGGGCTCTTATATTAAGCTGCTGTTGATCTGTAGGGATGTAGCGAACTGTTCGCCGGCGAACTTGTTCGCGCGAACTTCGACCGTTCGTCGCGCGACGTTCGCATTTTGAGTTCGCGTTCGATTCGAATACAAATCGTTCGACCATTCGACCATTCGAATTCCTTCAACCGCTAAAAATCGAACGATTTCCATTCGTTCGAACGATTGTAAGCATTCGATCGAATGAAAAGCATTCGATCGAATGCTTCGATCGTTCGATTCGAATGAAAATCGTTCGATCGAACGATTAAAATCCTTCGATCGTTCGAATCGAACGATTTTAGCGGGTGTTCGAAGTTCGCGAACTGTTCGCGAACGTTCGAATTTTTTGCCGGTGTTCGCGAACGGCGTTCGCGAACACCAAATCGGCAGTTCGCTACATCCCTATTGATCTGCAATTGAACAGCCAATTGAAGTTCTCCCCCTCTTCCACCTCTCTAATTCTGGTCCATGTTGTAGGCCAGCTGGAGGTCTCCAAATGGTTTTTGCAGCGCATATCAGCGTAGGTAAATATACAGAAAGATCAGATGTCTTTATAATATACTTTCTGCGTGCACCACCGAACAGTCCACATTCCACGAATGACTGGTTAGGTTCAATATTTGTGGCCTGTGACATCCAGGGGGGTGGTGAAAAGCCACATAAATCACATACTGTGATCCTGACTGTGACCAGATTGCTTGAACGTTGTCCCTGCATTCCATCGGCATATTTAAACAATTAAGTGGCCACATATCACTTGAGCAGAGAAGGGTAACGTGATATATCACACTCTGCTTGGAATGAGATGATGCTCAGTGCTATGGAAGAACTAGGAAAACACTGAGAAGTCTATGCATGAATCAGAAAGGAGGTATATCACCAGTTTGCTTATGAATGTCAATCTCCCAACGAACTACAACTTCTAGGATCTCCACTGGGCTCTGGGTCAAAGAAGTCCAAGAGTACAAAAGTACACTCATGCCCTTGACTCCAGCTAGTTCATAGCTACGACTGCATTTTAGCATCAGCAAAGATGTTGCAAGAAGTTGCAGATAAAATTTAAGTGTTTTTCTACAATACATCTTTGCAATGTAAGAAAAACAACAACAGGACATCCATAATGGTAAAATGAATGAATACCCTACAGTTGCAAAAGTGACCACCTTTTAAGCCTGTTTCTAGAGAATAGACTAACGCAAGCGATACTCTTAATCAGCCTATGTTCTGCATATACAATAAGCCATTCCCTTGAGCTTTACTCCCTCTACTTGCAAATAAACCAGTATTTCCTATTAAATGCTTAAACAAAATGAGCGTCTGAGATATAAAATTACTTTTGTATTGGCATCAGTAGCTTGGATGCATCACAAGAACTATTTACCCTACTGTGTAGCAAACAGTGTTAAATATATAGTAAATATGCAATCACGCAAAGCTGGGATTGTTGGGAAAATGATAAACAAAGCTTCACTGAAAAAGTAATTATTGAAAATATCTTGTATATTGCCAGATTGACCTTAGATGTTACTACAGCTCTATTACAACTTGTATTGCTTATCGACACAGTTAATTCATGTGTAATTAGAAATACATGGAAACAAATTGCTTAGATTGTTTGACGACTCCTGTGTGCGGAACTGGTGAGGAGCAGGGCTGTGTGCCTGGATGTATTTTTGAGGCCGTGGGTTGTCAATGAGAAAAGCAGATGTCCCAGGAATCTAACGGAAGCTTCAGACAAGGAAAGGCCTCCCAAGGCAAGAGCGGAATATTTAATATGAGAACATCTGGGTGGTAGGGGCCTTTTAATACCCTGTGACAGGGCTTTCCGGAAAACGTTCTCTGACAATGGTTTTTATATCATTTTAAATAATATTGTTTTTGTTCATTTTTATTGGCTATTCAACATTTCAAATAGAATAAAAGGCTTGAACCCATCCTACCCCTCAGCTCTGTATCTTGGGCTTGTGTTGACCATGAAGATCAACTGACTCAACTGCACCAATAGTCTGTGAAGGTTTTCATTCATCCAGGTCATGGTATATTTAGCAGAAGTAAATCTAGAGCAACCGGACTTGCTGAGACATCATTGAAGACGTTTCACTACTCATCCAACAGCTTCTTCAGTTCAAATGACTGGTAACCAAATTCCTTGGCATATAAACTCTTCCAATGATTATTGGAAGATTATTCCAATAATTATTGGATTATTAGAAGAGTTTATATGCCAAAGATTTCCCGTACCAGTCAGTTGAACTGAAGAAGCTGCTTGGACGAGTAGTGAAAAGTATTCAATGTTTACACAGCAAGTCCAGTTGCTCTAGATTTATTTCTACTAAAGGGCCAAATTCAAATGTTGGGAGGTATACCTATACAAGAGCGGCAGAACTTCATAGTTAACATTTTTAAATCAACCAAGTGGCCAAGTAATGACCCAAAACATAGACATAAGCAGTAGACATCTGCTTCCTACCTGTCAATGATGACTGGATCTGACGGGGTCTCGTTCCGATTTCCGCAGCTCTTCTTTTCACAACAGCGACTGGAGAACAGATGAGGAGGGAGAGAGTGAGAAAGGTTTGGGTCAACATAATGCTGAGTGTAGCTGAGAAATCGGTTAGTATCAGTGTGCAAAGGGCAAGTGTTATGTGCAACATCCCTCCAACAGCTTGAGTTGTAGTTGAACAAACAGAGATGGTTTACACCATCTTCAAATTCATCAATGCTTGGAGTCCCACTAGTGCTAGGACATTCTGGAGCAAGTGTAGAATTTGATGCAGTGCCTCTGGGAGAAAAATACATGTCTCTGGAAAAAAAATATGTGCCCCTAAGAGAGAAGTATGTGCCTCTGGGACAGTGTTCGTGCCCCTAGGAGAGATGGATTAGCTCTGGTAGAGATAAACAAGCCTTTAGTGGAGATGTATGTGTCTCTAAGAGAGAAGTATGTGCCTCTAGGAGAAATGGAGCAGCTCTAGTAGAGATGCACATGCCTTTAGTAGAGATGTATGTGCCTCTGGGAAAGACATGTGTCCATAAGAGAGATGTATGTGCCTCTAGGAGAAATGGAGTAGCTCTAGTAGAGATGTACATGCCTTTAGTAGAGATGTATGTGCCTCTGGGAAAGACATCGGTGCCCATAAGAGAGACGTATGTGCCTCTAGGAGAAATGGAGTAGCTCTAGTAAAAACATACATGCCTTTAGTGGAGATGTATGTGCCTCTGGGAAAGACATAAGTGCCCCTAAGAGAGAAGTATGTGCCTCTGGGAGAGATGGAGTAGCTCTAGTAGAGATGTACATGGCTTTAGGAGAGATGCATGTGCCTCTATCAGGGGTGCGTACCACTAAGAGAGAAGTACGTGCCTCGCAGAGAGATGTATTTGCCCCTGGGAAGAGACATATGTGATTCTGGAAGAGAGAATCTGTAGGCAGCAAAAAAAGGGGATCAAAGCCATTACCCTGCTTGGGGCCTGTTTGGTCTTAATCCATCTCTGTCAACACCACTTGGAAGGCCACAGCTTGGACATGAATGGTGCAACTAATTAAGAACATCTATCATTTATTACGCAGATTAATAAGTATAATAATGATTATATTATCCTTAATTTATATAGCGCCGGCATATTATGCATAGCTTTACAGGGTATGTGCCATCAATCACGTCAATGGAGTTTGTGGTCTAATATCTCTATCATATAGAAAGAATGAAATGCTCAAACACACACTATCTAATAGGGAATTGGACTATTTACAGTTTATAATATTATATATATATATTATATATAAAAATGTTGACAATATTTTTTTCTTTATTTTCACCTCATCATGGAGCCCTGGGGTGCGTCTGTTGCTGAGAAACTGTATCATATATACAACTCCCTATCGTATGAATAAATCAGATAAATACAGTACAGGTATGGGACCTGTTTTCCAGAATGCTTGGGACCTGAGGGTTTCCAGATCCGTAATTTGGATTTCCATTCATTAAGTCTACTAAAAAGTGACTCAAACATAAAATAGTATTATTTTGCCTCTGATAAGGATGAATTCTATCTTAGTTGGGATCAAGTACAAGGTGCTGATTTCTAATTACAGATAAAAAAGGAAATACCGTATGCCTTATAATTTTGAATTATTTGTTGGAGATGGCCTTCTCGTAATACGGAACTTTTTGGATAACGGATCCCATACCTGCACTGCTTCCAGTGCAGATTTACCCGTTCTTATATATACTTATCTAAGCAGTTTTAGAAAGATTAAAGTGAACCGAAACCTCTAAGCGGTGATTACTTTGCCTTTAATAGTGCCATAAAAGCCTGTGCATTATGTATAAACTCCATTTTTCCTCTCAGTTTCATGTACTTTGGCAAGTGGTCCAATAAAATATTAATATGCGAGCGGAGCCCAGATGCCCCCTGATTGAAGCATTGCTCTGCACACACAGACATACCCTGCTCTGCAGCCGCACATTACACACACACACACACACACACACTGTGCTGGAGGGCTGGATTGCCGGCAGCCTTTGTGTTGCATTCTGCTCCTGCTGATTGCATAACAAAAGTGTGTAAATTCCCACCATCTGTCTGAGCAGGGGCAGGGTGACCAGCAGCCTTGTGCAGTGTCCCAGCTGTGAGCTACGCCGGCCTGTCACATTCCCATTCTTATTAACCAGCTGTAAGGGCCGCCATTGCCCCCATTAGTCTGCTTCACATTAAAATGTCCTATTACCCTCACGTACAGGAGCACTGAGATAACTGCTGCTTGGGGGATAACAACTGGGATCCTGTTTCAGGGTAATTGGCACAGATTGCATAGGAGGAGCAGCCATCAGTCCCTGAACATACTGGGAGAAGGACATGTTCATGCAATCGACCCTCCTTGCCTACCTGCTCCTGCCTTCCTCACATACACTTCATATATATATATATATATATACACTATATACTATATATATATATATATATATTATTCATACGGGTTTATTTAAAAGTGCCACCTTTAGTAGTGGACTAAAGTAACACAATGAGAGGCCAAGTCCAGGGAGCAATTTAAAGATCTTTGCCACAAAAGGGCTTACACTTGAAATCTATCTATTCGGGAAAAAACTTTTACATTCTGGAAGGAAGACCTGCCAAATATTATACTATAGTATAAATAAATATATACCCAAAGATTATTTACTATACCTATAAATATGTCGGGGAAAATATGATGACCATTTAGTAAGGAGAGACCTATTCCATTAAAGGGGTAGTTCACCTTTGAGGTAACGTTTAGTATGTTACAGGGATGCACCGAACACACTATTTTGGATTCGACCGAACCCCAAAATCCTTCGCGAAAGATTCGGCTGAATACCGAACTGAATCTGAATCCTAATTTGCATATGCAAGGGGAAAACAATTTTTACTTCCTTGTTTTGTTACAAAAAGTCTGAATCCTGCTGAAAAAGGCCGAATCCTGGCCGAATCCCGTACCGAATTCTGGATTCAGTGCATCCCTAGTAAGTTATAGAAAGTCCAATTCCTAGCAACTTTGCGATCGGTTTTCATTATTTATATTTTATCATTTTTGAGTTATTTGCCTTGCTCTTTTGTCTCTTTCACTGGCCCCATCTAAAACAAATGCTCTGTGAGGATACACATTTATTGTTATTGCTACTTTATATTACTCATCTTTCTATTCAGTGGTCTAACTAGATGTTTCTGGGCCCCACAGCAAATTCATTTTAGGGCCCCCAACATATCGAGAGATTGCCCTTTTTTACAAATATATGTTGAAATTGCTCATTAGGGCCTCATGGGCCCCCTATAACCCTGGGCACCCCTGGGTATTTTATCGGCCTGGCCGGTAAAAATGATGGTTGATCCCAATGTTATTAATAGGGAAAAATGATAAATATATAGAAGGCCATTATTTTTTTCCAGAAAAGATGGCAACCCTATCTCTGCACCAATCAGGCGACAGCGTTGAGCAGGTAACTGGGGCAGAAAAAAAAGCCTCTTCTGTTTTTAAATTCAGCTTTTCTAATGTGAGAGAGAGCAATTGTACTCTCCACACTAGCAATGAGCCACCTCCGGATCACCTGCCGCGCAGGTATGGTAAGCGCTTGGGGGCGAGGTGTGGGAGAGGCATTAGAAACACCACTGACCTCTTCTATTCATGTCCATTTTCTTATTCAAATTAATGCATGGTTGTTGGGTAATTTAGACCCTAGCAACCAGATTGCTGACATTGCAAACTGAAGAGCTGCTGAATAAAAAGCTAAATAACTCAAATAATAAAAAAATGAGAACCAATTGCAAACTGTCTCAGAATATCACTCTCTTACTCAAAGCTGAACACCCCCATTAAGATCTCTGTTAGTGAGAGAAAGCTTCAACATCTGTTAATTGGGAAACTACAACTCTCAGTATCCCTCACCAGCCAGTGGCATAACTAGAACTTACTGGGCACCAAAGCAAAACAATTTAAGTGCCCTCCTAAACTCTGCAAATAAGACATTTTCATAAACATATATTGAAACTGCTTATCAGTCAGTGCCCTACTGGGACCCCTATATCTCTAGGGCCCCCAGTAGTAGTAGGATCTGTGTCCGACACCTAGTTAAGGTGGCTCTATTAAGGTCTCTATGCATTTTGGGGGTTACCAAAAACCAACCATATGTATTTTTAAGAGCCTGATATAAAGAGAGGCTGAAAGACAAAGAATATGTGTGTTATTGCTTCAGCAGAAACACTTTGTTTCTTTGAAAGCTACATTTATAACATTTCTTCGTGCGTCCTATTGTATTCATTTCGACACATTCAGAGACAACTTTCAGGTTTCAAGAACTTGAGATGAAAAAAAAAAGTGTGACAATTCCCTGATCTAGGCTGGGCGCTTGGCACAAGTCACTAATTGGGTGCAGTAACTAATTAGCCTTTTGTTCCAGGGCTAAGGCAGTTAAGTAGTGAGCAAAATGGCAGCTTAATATAGAAAGGAAGCAGCTATTAACTCTAACCTCAAAGCTTTGTTTTTCTAATTTGTCCTGTAGGGTGGATGGGGAAATGAGCTGTTAAAACTAGAGGCCTGCACAGTGAACCAAAGTGGTGGCCGGCACACAAAGAATGGATGGGACTGCAGAAAGAGTAGTGTATACATGGAGAAACTCCCCGGCAATGGTTGTTTGGGGGCTTTACAGTAAGGCTTGTGCAACCTCTCTACTACAGGGGTCCCCAAATTTTTTTACCCATGAAGGTTAAGAAACACTGTAATAAGTCAAAATTTCCTCGGCTCTGCACCATGCACCCTTTAATCCTTCAATATAAATCAGGTATTTTCCCTGCTAAGTTTACAGGCACATTTACCCATCCAGCCTGCAGTATGTTGCTTGGGGGCCTGTAACTCTGTAACGTTGGGTATAAATAAAGTATTCTCCACATCTCTAACTTTTTGACAAACTCTATACTGAGCGACGGCGTGGTGATGATCCCTAGTGGGAAGAGTGTGAAACTGTGCCTTTCATTTATTTAACTGAGTTAAACCTGGCAAATTATTTTAATTTCCCTGCGGTTGGATCTTGCGCTCATAACGGAACTGCTAATGGATTTCTCTCTCCACAAGGTAACGTTATATATATGACCAGAGACCGGGAGCTGGCAATCTCCATCGCTATCAGCCTTCAGGGAATCCGATTCCACTCTCAACCTGTCTTGCTTTCATGCAAAATGGCTGCTAACTGAGAAATGGCATCCTCGAGAGATCACGCATTTCGCGCATACACTTGCCACTGAATATATTTCCATATATGTTATTAAGGCAAATAGTAAGTAATTTCAGTGGTAACATAAATTAGAATATTCCTTTTGAAATTATATATCTCAGAACAGTGATGTATTATGGGAGGCCCTAGGGTATTTAGGGGCCTACAGCCTGCTCATGGGCTTCATAGGCATCCTCGTTTTAATATCATTCAGTCTCAATATACATCAAAAACTATAGTTGCATTAAAAAAAACCTTTATTTTTTACTTTGTAACAAAACAAGCCAAAATTAGATCAGGCTAAGCCAGACATTCAGCCATGGTGCCAACAGAGGGACCATTACACTTATCTAAGAACAATATCTAGGGACAACGGTAGTCCTTGACCAACCAGGGTTTCCACCCTAAATGATATCTGAATGGGACTGTTTGTTTTGGTTTCATATGTTGGACCAATTAGGTCAAGAAAAGCCAAATTGCAGCCCTTGGACTGGTTGTGGGCACAGACCGTATGAATGAGAAGGGGATGAGGTAGACCCTTACCTGCACATGACCTCGTGTGTAAGCAGCACCCTGCACATCTCCGGGTTCTTGTTCTGACCTTCATAACTTATTGGCTAGAGAAGCAAAGAGAACAATGAGTATAAGCCTATGTCCTAGGGCCAAAATTTAACATCCATAGCCAACAACGCAGCAGGGCTTTCACAACCTAAGTTGCTCTATTTATTAATTCACTGCCCTCATGTGGACCCTGGGTGGTGGCCATATCTAATTAATAGAATGGGGCCCCAATAAATTATAATAGAATTCTATAGAAAACTCCATTCCCTGTATACTTCAATGCCCACAAATTGTGACCTTTTGCAGCTTTATAGGCCCCCACCACAGGGGGCCTATAAAAAAGAGAAGGAAAGGCTAAAATTAAGTAAGCTTTATCAGAGAGGTCTATATAAATACATCAGTAAATCCTCAAAGTAATGCTGTTCTGAGTCCTCTGTCAAAAGAAACACCACATTTCTTTCCTTCTATTGTGTACGCCTGGGCTTCTGTATCAGACTTCCTGTTTTCAGCCTCCAGGGCTAGGGCTTGAGCATGCTCAGTTTGTTCCTCTCTCTCTCTCTCTCCCTCACTTGTCCCCTTCCCTCCTCCCCTCCCTGATGTAATCTGAGCCCACAGCTATGTGTGGGCAGGGAGATGTCACACCAAGCTAATATGGCAGCTGCTATCCTACACTAAGAGAGCTTCTAGAGCTGTTTACTCGGGTATGGTAAAGCATTCTGCAGAATAAATATAGTGTTATAGTTTGCACTATTGTGGCTAATCTATTAGCAATAAACTGCTTCGGTAGCTTTCCTTCTCCTTTAAGCTGCCCTGAATACAGACCCACAGGGCAGTGAGATGTCAATAACAAGTGCTTTGTTATGGGAATGTCTTACCTGCTTTGTCACAGAGTCGATGAGCCTCACGTAGAGATCTTGTTCAGTCCGAACACCTGGGGAAATACCAATCTGCAGTCAATTGAGGGGACTGTGGTTGGGTAAAGGGGACCATTCTCCCGCTATCCCACCAAGGTCTATTATATAAAATATGCCATTCACTATCATATCCCTCGGGTGTAACAGACTACATGAAATGGATTGTATAAATAAACCCTGGTCTGAGGTGATCCTGTCTCGGATCTTGCCTTGGCCTAGCAGTGCATTAAGTGAGGGGACAAAGCAGAGGACATGTTGCTGGACAGGGACTCACCATTGCTGTACAGGAGCTGCAGTTTGTAGTGTGTCCCATTATTGGTCTTCTCTGTGCTGAACTCCTACAGGATAGAAACAGAGAGAGGTTTTTCAGGGTTATAAGTGCTGTGTCAACTAATAGAGATATTTCCCAGTCGCTCCCTGTAAAGTTGATTATCATGGCTACAAATCCTCACTCACCTTTTCATTCTCCACAAAGTCCACAAAGGACGTGCGCTCAATCTCTATTGGTTGCCCCTGGCGGTCATACAGGGCCAGCACGAAATGGAAGAAGTTGGATTTCCGCAGGTTGGATGGAGGCTGCTTCTCAAAGTGAGCCCGGGATACTGCCACCCCACTGCAAGAGAGAGAGAGAGAATGTGCTGTTTGAGAATATGCGCTACTCAGTTGCCTCCCCACTGCAGGACATTATACTATGTACTGTTATATACAGCTCAGTGCTGTTTCTTTTTTTGCCCTCTCTATTTCTCTCCAGCTATAAAGTCCCCCCTATGAGTTGTACAGCGCTCTGTTATATGCATTGCACATGTGCTGTACTTAAGGAGGCCATAAACGTGCAGATTACCTGCAATATCAGACGAACAATCGGACGTTCCCATCTCCCAATCTGCCTATCTCCCAATTATGACAATTCAGAATAAAGTAGTAAAAGAACAGATCAGACAATGTTCTGCCCTGACAGAAATCGCACAAAAGTTTATGTCCGACAAATGTTGGGACACTCCACACATTGTCCGAAAATCGTACAAATCAAGGATTTCTAAGATTATATCTGCACGTCTATGGCCAGCTTTATTCTAAACACAAATATAATATGCACTGCTATTCACACTGTGCAGTTCCCTATCCTACTGGCCAATGTTGTTGTTGCAACAGTTGGATAGTTAGATACAGAGAGAGAGAGAGAGAGAGAGAGAGATGATAGATGATAGATAGATAAATAGATAGATAGATAGATAGATAGATAGATGATGATAGAGAGAGAGAGAGAGAGAGAGAGAGAGAGAGAGAGAGAGAGAGAGAGAGAGAGAGAGAGAGAGAGAGAGAGATAGATAGATAGATAGATGATGATAGAGAGAGAGAGAGAGAGAGAGAGAAGAGAGAGAGAGAGAGAGAGAGAGAGAGAGAGATAGATAGATAGATAGATAGAAATGGATAGATAGATAGATAGATAGATAGATAGATAGATAGATAGATGATAGATAGATAGATAGATAGATAGATAGATGATAGATAGATAGATAGATAGATAGATAGATAGATAGATAGATAGATAGATAGATAGATAGATAGATAGAAATGGATAGATAGATAGATAGATAGATAGATAGATGGATGGATGGATGGATGGATGGATGGATGGATGGATGGATGGATGGATGGATGGATGGATGGATAGATAGATAGATGATGATAGATAGATAGATAGATAGATAGATAGATAGATAGATAGATAGATAGATAGATAGATAGTTAGATAGATAGATAGATAGATAGATAGATAGATAGATAGATAGATAGATAGATAGATAGATAGATAGATGATAAATAGAACAAAAATAGTTTACAAATATATCTCTTATACGTCCTGTAATAGTTTCATAACTGTTTTCCTTCCCTCATATTGCATGAATATAAGTTCTATAAAATATCCCGAACATCTGCAAGAAATGCATTAGAATTTACTATAAACCCCCATTGGCCATATTAGGCCGTACAGCAAAATCTCTTTTTAGGGGCCCCTGATACCTAAACCTTTTAGGAAGCTGCTTTGATTCACACATTGACACAGTGAAATTGGAGAATTATATCTTGAAAGTGAATATCTTTTATTTCATGATCCCTTCCAGTACAAGAATCATTTACTATGCAGTGATATTACACTGCTGAGTACTCAGTACTCTCTGTAGTTACATTTTACTATCATATATCCTGAACATTATACTATGTGAGATACAATGTTCTGTTATATTCACTGTACAGTATCACAGCTTATTCCCACAGCAAGATTTTCACTATAATGTAGTACAGTATATACAGTATTTAGCCCTCCTGCCCAATATGGTATATTCATACATCTACTGTATTTCTCTCATTTCTCTCATTTCTATTATTTATCCTTTCCATGATACAGTACTATTTATGATGCCTAGTAAAATAAGCTGTCATATGCTGAGTACAATTTAAGATGTTCCCTCCTCTTCCCTTACTATTAGACATAAAATGGTTAAAGGCAAAGTTCACATTAAAATGAACATTTTTAATAGTTCAAACAGGAGTAGCCCATACATATTTGCATTTAGTTTTATTTTATGTGTATGTTTTACTACTTTTCCAACTGTTTTCTGCCTATGACGCTGGATTATTATTATTATTATATTACTGATGTTTCATTTCATCCCCGTCTCCTGTTTTCCATTCTGTTATTCCAACTCTACACGGAGGCTACAGTCACTGACCACTGCAGCCAGATACAACACCCTACGGGCCCTAAACAAACTAGTTTAATAATCCCACAACCACAGAACAACAATTGCATTTGGTCTTAGATCCTACTAAAGGTATGGCAGATTTCCCCTTTGAAATACTCTGTCAACAGTGCGATATACAATTGTTGCTTGCAGCTTTGCGACTGAGTGAAATTAAAATAGCGTAACATGAAGGATTCCCCAAGTGTAAGAGGATCTATGCTTTATGCAAAGATATTCAATACTTTTACTGTATATACACAGCAAAGGACACAATCTACACTAATCCCATCCTGCACCAAGAGTTACATCCATATACATTATATAAATAATATTAAATATACATAATAATACATTGTATCCAATACATTGACTCCCTGCTACTACACACTATAAACACTGCTGTATACACTGCATTAAATACAAATCATGCTCTGTGTTCAGATAAGGGGTGTTAAATGCAGTCATTAACCCATATTCACAGGATTCAAGAAATTAAAATATTGCCCTTAACCCTCATAGCCTGCATTCTACTTGCCCCCTATGTAACCAGACACCCCTCTTTACTATGTGAAGGAAAATGCTGTTACCTGCAGACTTCAATGTTTGATAAAGTCTCCTTAATTTCTTTAATGAAAGAGTTAAAAATTGTACAAGCCTGTAATTGTAGGGCCCTTCCAATATTCAGTAAGAGTACGGTGATATACAGTACAGCCCGGGCACCTACCTACTGTACAGTTCTGGCCGACACACTGCAAGTATACACACCGTAACACTATACACACAGCACTGACGCTATCCTGCAATCAGACCTGGGAATAAATATAATACAGGTACGGGATCTATTATCCAGAATGCAGGACCTGGGGTTTTACGGATGAGGGATCTTTCCATAATTTGGATCTCCATACATTAAGTCTGCTTCAAACTAATTTAAACATGAAATAAACCCAATAGGATTGTTTGGCCTCTAAAAAAGATTAATTATAACTTAGTTTGGATCAAGTACAAGGTACTGTTTCTTTATTACAGAGTAAAAGGAAATCAATTTCAATCTGAATTATTTACTTAAAATAGAGTCTATGGGAGATGGGTCCTATACCAGTGTATACATGATGGAATAAAGATCCTATTATTTTTTATGAAAATTTAGCCGTGAGTGCTTTCATCCTGTGAACTGTAAATTAATTGTGGAGCACCCGGCACTTACTATATTGATTGGCGTGTGCAGATAGATGGAGATGTATATGTGTGTGTATATATATATATATATATATATATATATATATATATATATATATATATATATATATATATATGTAAATATATATATAAAACAAGGGAAAGTTGTGCTCACCACAAAACTTTAAAACCATTAAGCGGGGTTGCAATGAGGCTGAAATACATATAGACAAATATATACATATAGACAAATACAAGAGGACCTCTTGTATTTGTGTGTGTATATATATATATATATATATATATATATATATATATATATATATATATATATATATATATATATATATATATACTGCCACCAGGATACAGGCATCATAATACTCTGTACTAACCCACAGTATCCAGCAAAGATACCCATTAACTAGAAAACTACCTGCACACTTCAAAGATATGTCTATATCTTTATAATACTCCTGTACATTACACTAGCAGTACTCTGCAGTATGTATTAGCTAGTACAGGAAAGGAACCTATTATCCAGAATACCCGGGAACATGGGGTTTTCTGGATAACAGATCTTTCCGTAATTTGGATCTTCACCCTTTATGTCTACTAGAAAATCATGTAAACATTAAATAAACCCAATAGGCTGGTTTTGCTTCCAATACGGATTAATTATATGTTAGTTGTGAGAAAGCACAAGGTACTGTTTAATTATTACAGAGAAAAAGATTTTCGATAATTCAGAGTTTCCAAAATAACAGATCCCATGCCTGTAATATAAACTGCTTCTACGCTACAAGGATACAGGTCCTGTAATACTCCTGTACTTTACGCTATCAGTTCTCGTGTGTAATTGTACACTGCCTGGATATGGGTCAATCAGTACTGAGCAAGGATGTTTACAAACTAGTAATATTTAAGTTATACTGCCCCTCGCATACATACCTATAAGCTATGTTCAGACTTTTTATATTCATGGCTTCAGGAATGAGAAGCTCAGATACCTTCTGTACCCCTATACTCACAATCACTCTGCAGTGACTCCTGGAATCGTATAATGATACTCCTGAGCCACTGTACTAAATACCTACACTTTGCACAACACTGATAAGTACTCTAACAGTGATGCAATGTTTAACCAAGTTTCTGCCCACTAAAGTCTCAAATTCTCCCTATAGATACCAAGCAAGTTATTATACAAGGTGATGCCGTCCTCACAAGCCTAATGATATCTACCCCCATGTGTACTATACAGCCACTGTAACTTGCAGCTTTACTTGCATAAACTATACAGCAAGTTATTCTCAACTACACTCAGTTATATGAATTATACAGCCACTGTACGGCTAGTCTGGTTTATACATATAACACACTGTATAGTTAAATCAGTTTTGCAGCCACATGCACTGAGTTACTCACCCAAACTTATTGTACACTGTATAGTTATATATACTGCACAGCCACATCACTCCCAGCTATACTCATAGTTGTATAATCGGTAATTTATCACTCTACTTACAGTTGTTTTATCTAAACTTGCCAGACACTTAACAAAGGCTTATCCTTATATTGCATTATTTGACTATACCAAAGCACACACATCCATCCTATAAACTGTACAGCCATTCCACCAAATTACTAGTATTTACCATCTAGTAAACTATACAGCCATTCCATCAAATGACTAGTATTTACTGTCTAGTAAACTGTACAGCCACTGTACCAAGGCACAATAAATACCCTTATATTAACAATGCAGGGACTGTAGCAAGTGACAGATGGGCACCCTTATATAAATTTTAGAGGCATGTAGGAAGGCCCCCTTTTCTCCCCTCTGATATGACCTATAAACTCTTTGCCAAGTCACCCAGTGTAGCAAATATTGGGTAGATACATAAATATATACACCTCTCTACCAAAAAGCCTATGCCTAGTATTTATAGTATCTGCATCAGTCTGTATGACACTGGCCCACCAACCAAATCAGATATCTTCCTAAACTGCCTGTTTATATGTGCCCCCCACAAACACAGCCAATCACTGTCCTGGGATCTGAATTGAGCCAGGCCCGGACAGGCAATCCGTGGGTTCTGGCAAATGCCAGAGGGGCTGCTATAAGGTCCCATAGAAAGTCAATATTTAGTGGGCTGGTGGGGGCTGTTTGGACCTCTATATGGGCTGATTGGGCCTCTGTGCACCTGAAATGCCAGGCCCTGTTTTGATTCTCAATCCGGACCTGGTTGGAGCGATATGAGTCCTTGCGCTCAATGTGCGTTTCTTTGTGCTGCGCTCCCGAATCTCCCTCATTAATGTGTCTTATCGGATCCGAGTTTTTTTAAGCGGAGATACAATTGCAAATGCATCTAAAGTTTTTCAGCCACAGATGTCATGTCCCTATACCCTGTGACCCTGCAGGGCATTAAAGACGTACCACAAGCCATGCTCTGGGCGGCCTACTGTCTAATAATGTATGTCTAATAATGACAATAATAATAACAGATAAAAGTGCCAACCGCGCACAGACAGATATTTATAGGCAGCAACGTGCGTCTGATCGGTTCATCGCATACAGAGGGGGGGGGGGGGGGGGAAATGGTGCGATCGGCCGAAACGTTGGCTAAACAGTCTGCCCGTTCATTCTCGGAAATTCTTTTTGCTCCTTTTCGCTCTTTCCATCGTTTTATAACTCTGTGCAACTAATAAATGATATACCCAGCGCATTCGACTTCATATCTATTTGTAGGTGCGGCGGATTGGGACCCCTCGGTCAGAAGTGTGAAGTCTCATTGGCGAGTCGCTTATTTCTCCTAAAATAGCAGCGACAAAGAAGCACCGGTGTAACAGGTCCCTTTATTCGGCCAATATTCGTGTATTTGCGGTATACAGGACGTGTGCAGATATGTATTTATTCTAACATGGTATAGATGAGAGAGAGAGAGAGAGAGAGAGAGAGAGAGAGAGAGAGAGAGAGAGAGAGAGATCAATAGAGATAGATAGATAGATAGATAGATAGATAGATAGATAGATAGATAGATAGATAGATAGATAGAGACAGATGAGAGAGAGAGAGAGAGAGAGAGAGAGAGAGAGAGAGAGAGAGAGATAATGGTGGTAGAAAGATAAAAGATAGATAGATAATAAATAGGGGTAGAGAGATAAATAGTTGGATATTTAGATACAATTATATATATATATATATATCAAACTGTTTCAAGTACTGTACTGTAATCAAAAGATCGAGATTCGTAGATGATGGAAATAATGGAGAGAAAGAAAGAAAGAAAGAAAGAAAGAAAGAAAGAAAGAAAGAGAAAGAAAGAAAGAAAGAGGGAAAGAAAGAAAAAAAAGAAAAGGAAAAGAAAGAAAGATTGATTGAGATAGATAGATAGATAGATAGATAGATAGATAGATAGATAGATAGATAGATAGATAGAGATAGATGATAGATAGATAGATAGATAGATAGATAGATAGATAGATAGATAGATAGATAGATATATTAATATCTACACCAAACCATTTGACTTTTTATAGGTATTTTCTGCTGAGCAAGAAGCAGAATCATTAACTTTTATACCTCCAAACACAACAGAGAACCCAACATCCCCAGTGATCCTTTATTCAAACATGGGGAGAGACTTTCCTAATAGAAAAGTATCAGCTCATTAATAACTGTAAATAAATCTCACTAAATCCCACCAAATTGGAACTTTCTTCCCCCTCAAGCTGAACCCGATCCAACGCGAGATCCAATGAGCAAAAAGGGACTTTATTCTGTGTATCTTGGAAATATGGAAATACCCCAAATTCACACGGGGAATCATTAAGTTTTAATACTGAGATTTTACGCTGAGGGACATCAGGTAAAATAGGGTTGTACGAACCCAAAATTGTAGCCTTTATGTTAAAAAAAAAAAATATATATATATATATATGTGGAACATGACTGAGATGAATTAAAAGTACTTGAGTGTAATCATTTTTGCATTGTATTACTGTGTATGTAGATATAATTACAAAGACACATGCAGAGGTGTTTTATACATTTATACAATCTTATAGCTATAACACAGATATTTAATATATATAAAAATATCAAGGTAATTTCTATTCCCAGGGATTTATAGAGTGTATTTATTATATTAATAGTGTGTGTGTGTCTGAAAATATATATATATACTACACACACACACACACATATATATATATACACTCATTTATATGAAGAGTGGCCATTATATATACATATTATTAAATATTAAATGTAAGAGTTTGGGCGGCCCAGCCAGTCCTGTATCTTCAGGTTACAATGAAAAACTACAATTTTATAGCAATTTTGATGGCATATATTTCTAGTGACACATATATATATATATCTTTCTAGTGACGCATATTCAGGAATAATATATATATATATATCTAGTGACACATATAAAGGAATAATATAGATGAGGGAAGTACTTATTTGTGTCTGTATGTAGAGCAGCAGCAGAATAAGGAGACGGACTATATGGGCGCTAATAGCGCCAGTACATCAGTGCATTCCTCTCATTGCTTCTGTTGCTTCTCCTACTGCTGCCGGGAATGGGAACCCCAGGTCATCGCCGGTTCCCCCTATGGACGTACTCGCTTAGCCTTGTGTGTCACCCCAATCATCTCATGCAACACAATCTCCAAGTAGCGGCGATTTAATACAAACTTATCCCGACACACTGAGATGAATTTATGTTTATAATAAGCACATATGCACAAAGAAGACATACACATATATACCTGCGCATTAATGTACAGCTACTGCACATGGACACACACACACACACACACACACACACACACACAAAGACAAGTCCCTGATACACAAGCACAAGTGCAAAAGACTAAGTGCAAGCTCTTGGGTTCAGCGCTGTACGCACAGCAATTGGCACTTTCACGTTGGTACGGGTCATTGTGACGTTTATTAGCTGGAGCTTAAACTGTCAGTCGGGTCCCAGCACATCCGCCGGCCGGGCAGCAGCAGCAGCAGTAGAGAGAGACCCCTGCAGCCAGAGAAGTTGCGGGCGCTACACGGGGATAGAGTGAGATGTAATTTGCGCCTAGCAGTAAATAAGCGCACATAAGCAGGCAGTCAATTCTTCTCATACGCTACAGGGTTTCTGCGCTAGCACAGACACCTTAGAAAGTTTTTTAGCAGCCGCAGCAGCAGCCACAATATGCCCCATCAGTGCCCCTAAGCTGGACAAGCTTCTTACCTCTGAGCTGCCACCTTGGCATCCACTACTCCAACATTCCTGACCCAGGACCGGACTGGATCCATTCCAACTCCCAGCGCTTTGTCTCTCAAGGCAGTTCCAAAAGTCTCCTGGACCCCAAACATTGAGTGCTGGCTCACAAATTCTGGGGAGGTTCCAATAGCCTCCAAATACAGTTCTGGCTGTGCCCCTCCTGTGCCACCTGCTCCTCAACAACAGGCTGACCCTACAACATGTAACCCTCTGTGTGCACTGGAGCAGCATCTGCAAAGGAACATGAATGAGCCCCCCGGGGAGGAGGGGTCTGCTCTGCATCGGGCTTCTGATTGGTCGGCTGAGTGCCCAAGTCACTACCCACAGGCTGATGATTTAACTCTCAATGCCCCAGGCAGCATCAGCATCACCTTGTAGTGAAAACACTAAGCAGCCTGTGTTTGTTTGTAACTGTTCCAATCAGGATCATATTCAGGGTCGGGGACCCAGTCTTTTTCTTATAGGGAAAGATCACTGCTCTGGACTTATAGTAAAGGGGTAGTTCACCTTTAAGGTAACTTTTATTATGTTATAGAACTACCCATTCTAAGCAACTTCTCAATTGGTTTTCATTATTTTTTTTATAGTTTTATAGTTACTGTATTTGCCTTTTTCTTCTGATTCTTTGCAGCTTTCAAATGGGCGACGCTGTCCCCTTCTAAAAAACAAATGCTCTGTAAGGCTACAAATGTATTGGGGTGTATTTGAGGTGTCCAAACTTTTGGCTCGCTGGGCCACATTGAAAAAAGAAAAATTGCAAATTGAAGAGCTGCTGAATAAAAAGCTAAATAACTCAAAAACCACACATAATAAATGAAAACAAATTGCAAATTATCTCAGAATATCACTCTCTACATCATACTAAAAGTAATCTTGAGGGTGAACAACCCCTTGAATGATCCATATTCCCACTGCTGGAAATTAGGAATTCTTTGTGCCCCCCCCAAACGCATCTATTTGGCAAACCAGAAAGTTAATTTCATGCTCACCATTCAGCTTTAATAATAATAATAATAATAATAATAATAATAATGCGTGCAATTGCAATCTCTTCTGCCCAGGGGACACTTCCTTTATATTAATGTATAGATTGTTAAATTGCTCCAGTGTCTGTTCTCATTACTTTGTACAAGGTTTTCCATAATGCTCACCAGAGTATCACAGGTAGGGATGTAGCGAACTGTTCGCCCGCGAACTAGTTCGCGCGAACTTCGACCGTTCGTGTCCGCCGAATGTTCGCGAACGTTTGGGAACGTTCGCAGTTTGAGTTCGCGTTCGATCGTTCGACCATTCGACCATTCGAATTCCTTCGAGCGCTAAAAATCGAACGATTTCCATTCGTTCGAACGATTGTAAGCATTCGATCCAATGAAAAGCATTCGATCGAATGGCTTCGATCGTTCGATTCGAATGAAAATCCTTCGATCGAACGATTAAAATCCTTCGATCGTTCGATCGAACGATTTTAGCGGGTGTTCGAAGTTCGCGAACTGTTCGCGAACGTTCGCATTTTTTGCCGGTGTTCGCGAACGGCGTTCGCGAACACCAAATCGGCAGTTCGCTACATCCCTAATCACAGGGGCCCCGTGTGGGATGTAGAAGCCGGGGCCCTCCAGCTGTTGTTAAACTACATGTTGTGCTGGAGATATTGCTGTTTTACATCTGAGATTTGTTTATTATTTCTACACCTTAGATTGGGGGGGCCGCAGCCCTCCTGCATTGCTAGGGTGCCCACAGCACTATTTAAAGAATAGTTTATCTATATACAGGAATGGGACCTGTTATCCAGAATGCTCAGGACCTGGGGTTTTCTGGGTAACGGATCTTTTTGTAATTTGGATCTTCATACCTTAAGTCAGGGGTCCCCAACCTTTTTTACCTGTGAGCCACATTGGAAGAAAAAAAAAGTTGGAGAGCAACACATGCGTGCAAAAAGTTCCTGGAGGTGCCAAATATGAGGTGTGATTGGCTATTTGGTAGCCCCTAAGTGGATTTGCAGCCTACAGGAGACTCTGTTCGGCAGTACACTTGTTTTTTATGCAACTAAATCTTACGGTAAAGTCAGAAATTCAAAAAGAAGCACCTGCTTTGAGGCCACTGGGAGCAACATTCAAGGGGTTGGAGAGCAACGTTTTGCTCATGAGCCACTGTTTGGGGATCACTGCCTTAAGTCTACTAGAAAATCGTGTAAACATTAAATAAACCCAATAGGCTGGTTTGGCCTCCAATAAGGATTAATTATATGTTAAGTTGGATCAAGTACAAGGCGCTGTTTTATTATTACAGAGAAAAAAGTAACATTTTTTTTTAATTGTGGATTATTTGGATAAAATGGGAGATGACTTTCCTGTAATTTGGTGCTTTCTGGATAACAGGTTTCTGGAAAATGGATCCCATACCTGTATAGGCCTAATTACCAACAACCACTGATCCATGATCCACACTTAGACCCTTTTTTAACCTGTATTTTTACCATACCCGCTACTCAACCTGGAACTACATTACCCACAATCCAACCTGCGACCAACATAAGTCACACTATCTAAGGGTGGGAAAAAGGCTGGAAGGAAGGTGCCAACTCCCACATTGCACTGCAGTTATAAGTAGGTATATATATATAATAACAGTAATGCAGGTTTACATATGGCCAACCTCCAAGTGTGTGTGTGTAGTTATGTGGGATTTAGACATATATTTAAAACAACTCACAATACAGTACATGAATGGGATCCATTATCCAGAAACCTGTTATCCAAAAAGCTCCAAATTACATAAAGGTTGTCTCCCATATTTCATCCAAATAATCCAAATTTTTAAAAATTATTTCCTTTTTCTCTGTAATAATAAAACAGTAACTTGTCTTAGATCCCTGCTAAGATATAATTAATCCTTATTGGAAGCAAAACCAACCTATTGGGTTTATTTAATGTTTACATGATTTTCTAGTAGACTTAAGGTATGAAGATCCAAAGAAATATCCGTTATCCAGAAACCCCCAGGTCCCGAGCATTCTGTATAACAGGTCCCATACCTGTAAAGTAAAGAAATCAACATACAATACTGTAAGATATCCCTCTCCCACATGGCTTTCCATTTAGATAGTGATGTGAAACTCCAGCTAAGGTTAAACTACAAGTCTGTAAAATACTAGGAACTGTAGCACAACACCATCAGTGTGGGCATCCCTAATACTATGGAAATATAGAAATAATTCATGTAATGCATTTGGCAGTTATACAAAATGATAGGGAAGCCCTACATGTATATATTGGCTATATTTTTCCTTTAAGTGTATGTATATACTATGTACAGCACTGAGTATAATGCACAGCTGGGTTCTCCCAGACTCTCCAGCTGTCACTTAATTCATTAATTCAGTGGTGTTTGCCAAATTGCTAACCAGGAAATATATGGCGTAATTAGCATGCAGCTTCATGTTCAGGCATGATTTCCTTTGTGCTTGGCTCATTTGACTAGATCTGCCCATTTCACAATAACACCATATTTAATAATTAATAATACCCCATAGTTACTCAACTAAAATTATAGGCACTGCAAGTCTCCTCAGAGATCAGTCACTGTGGGAATGACCCTAGCACAATGGTTCCCAAACCATGGAGCTGACTCTCCAAGGGAAACCTGAAGCATTACTCCACTGATACTATAGTCTCTTTCCTTACTATACCTGCATTCCCACAGCCACAGTCCCTTCCCAGAGACGATTATCCTACTGTTACTATAGGCACCATCTCTCCCTACTATACCTGCTATCCCACAGTCACACTCCCTTCCCAGAGACTATTATCCACTGTTACTATAGGCACCATCTCTCCCTACTATACCTGCTATCCCACAGTCACACTCCCTTCCCAGAGACTATTATCCACTGTTACTATAGGCACCATCTCCCCCTACTATACCTGCTATCCCACAGTCACACTCCCTTCCCAGAGACTATTATCCACTGTTACTATAGGCACCATCTCTCCCTACTATACCTGCTATCCCACAGTCACACTCCCTTCCCAGAGACTATTATCCACTGTTACTATAGGCACCATCTCCCCCTACTATACCTGCTATCCCACAGTCACACTCCCTTCCCAGAGACTATTATCCACTGTTACTATAGACACCATCTCCCCCTACTATACCTGCTATCCCACAGTCACACTCCCTTCCCAGATACTATTATCCCACTGTTACTATAGACACCATCTCTCCCTACTATACCTGCTATCCCACAGTCACACTCCCTTCCCAGAGACTATTATCCCACTGTTACTATAGACACCATCTCTCCCTACTATACCTGCTATCCCACAGTCACACTTCCTTCCCAGAGACTATTATCCACTGTTACTATAGGCACCATCTCTCCCTACTATACCTGCTATCCCACAGTCACACTCCCTTCCCAGAGACTATTATCCACTGTTACTATAGACACCATCTCTCCCTACTATACCTGCTATCCCACAGTCACACTCCCTTCCCAGAGACTATTATTCCACTGCAGACACCAGTGCACATATTTTGTACAGTCATGTCAAATACACATCAGTGCAATGTTAATTATCCATTTAACATGTATATTTTAATTGTTTCTGCTTTTAAACGAATTTGGTACAACCCTATTCCTATGTGAAAAATGTTACTCTATTATTAGGGCTATGCACCAAAATGTCATTATGAATCTTGAAACCACATAGTAGAAAGGTCCATGCACAATAAACAAGCTCTTAGCTGAGATAATATTTCCAGGGTTCCTGGGAACATGTAATATGTATGTAACCAATTAGGCAAACTCATAATTTCCCAAATGCACAGTAGATTTAATTGAGTCTCTGCTTTTTGGAGGAAGTGTTATGCGAATGTGATGGATGATCGTTCTGGTGACGAGGATGGAGAGAGTGGAATTATCTCTAATCTCTGCACTTGATTTGTTCACTAACAATATAATAGAGAATTATCACACCTCCCCTTCCGAAGTGGGTCTGGGTCATGCAGCCACTTAATGAGTTCTCTCTATGTAATCAATGTATCCATATCTACAGTATCTATCTATCTATCTATCTATCTATCTATCTATCTATCTATCTATCTATCTATCTATCTATCTATCTATCTATCTATCATGTAACTATCTTTCTATTAAATCTCATAATGTATGCAGTGGAGTCCTCTTACTGGTCCCTCATCTTTTTCTTGGGCCTTTGTATAGATCTGCCCCCGAAATCTATAACCTCGGCTTCCGAGCAGATTTCAAGACAATTAATGCAAATCTACTGTGAGACACCATCTGCCATTAGAGGAATCAGCTGGCCCCTTTAACCCCTTCTCTGTGTGCAACACCCATTCTCTTTGTGACACCGGGTCTCTGCCTTTAAGTTTGCCTTTCCCCTGACAGCCCTCCCCTGAAAGGGGCTAATCTCCCGGTAACCTAACCCTTAAAAGCCCCGGGGCAAAAGCAAAACAGAAATTTAGAGGGCAAAGGGGACATTTATTATAGTCTCTTGACTTTTAACACAAGAAAAATAATGTGTAAACAATATTTACCTTGTTGGTCTCAGTTGGCACTAGAGCCTGCTGCCCCTATAAAACAGAGCAGAGCAATAGAGAAGCGGGTCCAGTAGGAATGAATTCTAATTTGCTGTTCTGCTATTTCAGTGCGGATATATAGCATGGTGATTGTTCTAACAATGGTTTATGTATCTGTAATGTCACACTGAGCAGATCAGTCTCTGGCAGAGAGATGCCCATGGCTGCCTGATAATGTCTTTGCCATTCACTTTATCAGTA
The DNA here is from genome assembly GCF_017654675.1 of Xenopus laevis. Taxonomy (NCBI): domain Eukaryota; kingdom Metazoa; phylum Chordata; class Amphibia; order Anura; family Pipidae; genus Xenopus; species Xenopus laevis. The sequence goes on from NC_054375.1 coordinate 136,094,441, forward strand.
ACCACTTGTCCCTGATACTCACATTAAAGTAGATGGAACACAGCAAGGACAATATATGGTGGGCATTCTGCTGGTTGAGGATCTGTTCAGAGGGACAGCCTTAAAAGGGATGTTCACCTTTACATTAACTTTTAGTATGATGTAGAGAGTGATATTTATAAACAATTTGCATTTGGTTTTCATTTTTATTATTTGTGGTTTTTGAGTTATTAAGGGGCAAATTTACTTATGGTCGAATATCGAGGGTTAATTAACCCTCGATATTCGACTGCCGAATGGAAATCCTTCAACTTCGAATATCGAAGTCGAAGGATTTACCGCAATTCGTTTGACCGAACGAAAAATCGTTTGATCGATCGATTAAATCCTTTCGAATCGTTCAATTCTAAGGATTTCAATCCATCGATCGAACGATTTTTCTTCGATCAAAAAAAGATTGCAAAGCCTATGGGGACCTTCCCCATAGGCTAACATTGACTTTGGTAGGTTTTAGGTGGCGAACTAGGGGGTCGAAGTTTTTTTTAAAGAGACCGTACTTCCAATATCGAATGGTCGAATAGTCGAATGATTTTTAATTCGAATTGTTCGATTCGAAGTCGTAGTCGACGGTCGAAGTAGCCAAAAAAAACATTTGAACGTTTTTTTTTATTCTATTCCTTCACTCGAACTAAGTAAATGGGCCCCATAGTTTTATATTCAGCAGCTCTCCAGTTTGTAATTTTAGCAAATCCAATTGCTAGGATCCAAATTCCACTAGCAAGCGTGAATTGGTTTGAATAAGAGACTGGAATATGAATAGGAGAGGCATGAATAGAAAGATGAGGAATAAAACGTAGTAATAACTATACATTTGTGTCTTTACAGAACATGTTTTAATGGGGTCAGTGACCCCCATTTGAAAGCTGGAAAGAGTCAGAAGAAGTATATTTATCTAAAATAAATAATGAAGGCCAGTTGAAAAGTTACTTAGAATTAGCCATTCTATATCATACTAAAAGTTAACTTAAAGGTGAACCACCCCTTTAATTTGTTACAAGTTGGGTGAGTCAGAACAGATGCTGGGCAGAAAATTGAGAGCTGAGAACCCAAAAATTCCATAGACAAGGATTAGTGGTACCAAATGATGTAGGAAATGATTGGATTCAATGGATGTTTCCATCCTCTTTGTTTACATTTGGATTCTCCTGTTACTCCAGGGTAACTGGATCCGGTGGTACTGACTGCTCTAAATGAACGTGATACCCGGGCCTGACAGACTGACTCACATCTTGTAGCATCTGTCTGGCAGCTCCTGCTGCACCCACAATCCATCCTCAGTGTCTTGTACAGTCCCAGCCTGGTCACTCAACTGTAAATTTCCCTGTCTTAGTTATCCCTGGTTAAACTGGCTCTGAAAATCACTGTCAGAACAATAGGATATTTAGTAGAGAGCCATATGTCACAGAATCCAGGAATACAATACACAGACAAAAGAATGTATTGCATTAAGACTAAGGTCACATGGGTGACTTTCTCCACTCTTCCTGCAATGATTTCATAGAGACAAAAAACATTTATATTTAAATAGGATGCAACATTCATATCATCTATGTAGTCTATAGAAACATAGATGATAGATCGATAGATAGATAGATAGATAGATAGATAGATAGATAGATAGATGATAGATAGATAGATGATAATAGATAGATAGATAGATAGATAGATAGATAGATAGATAGATAGATAGATAGATAGATAGATAGATAGATAGATAGATAGATAGATAGATAGATAGATAGATAGATAGATAGCAATAGATAGATGATAGATGATAGATGATAGATAGATATAGATGGATGAATAGATAGATGATAGACAGACGGACAGACGGATGGACGGACAGAGAGACAGATAGTTCGATTACACACAATACAAAGAGTAGAAGAGCACTGAATTTTCAACACAGAAGGGGAAAAGTTATGATACAACAGTAACATGCAACCTGCGGTCTTCCCGCTGTTGTAAAACTGCAACTCCCATCAACCTGCTTTTGGGTGTCAGCGAGATTGTGTGAGCTTTAGCGCAATTGCTGCTGGAAGGAGTTACCATGGTCCCTTGTTTTTTTATCCAACTCTGATATTAGTGTGTAGGGCCCTTTAACTTCTATTGTTCCACTGCCTTCTGGTGATATGTTCTGCCTACACCAACAAGTGGTACAACTAGACTTAACTGCGTCTCACACTTTTTTTGGACCCCCAAAGCTTGGGGAAACCCAGTTTGCAGAACACCCACATGGACCTCTGTATGGTAGGACAGCTATCTGTAAGGTTGAGCAAATAGTTACAAGGGACCTGGGCCCCACATATATTGGGATCTGGCAGAGCAAATCTATTGTAGGTTCACAGAATGGAGAAATAGTAAGTTTATTAGATGGACACAGTAGGGCAATAAGGTTACAACAACATTGTCATGGCTGTCCAGCCTATAGCTCTTCAGTTTATAAAGTAGGAGACTGTCACCGGTTGAAGGGAGTTTGAGCTTAGCAACAACAGAAGAAGCATGAGAACAGTACCAACGTATTTAAATTAAAAGGTTCCCACAAAGTCTTCCTAAAGATGACTCTGTACGTGTACTCCCAAGCAGCTGCTGGGTCTGCTGTTTCTATTGTTATACTTGAATTCCCCCCTCCCTAAGTTTACCCTGCAGATGAACAACTAGAGCAACTCCCTGCTTCCAAAGCAGCAACTCACACGTGTGACAGTCTGCCCCTGCTGGCCTCTCATGGTAATGCAGACTGACTGAACTGCTTGTGTTCTCCCAGTGTTGGGAATGTCTTGCTGAGTGATTGGGGTCCTTGCACCGAGAGCCCTCTGCTGGGTTACTGATGTCAGTGTGACTGGATACTCCCGTTTTAATTCTACACTTCAAATACATACAGACAGGTCAACTGGCTTCTGATAAAACTGACCCTTGTGTGTGTGACTGTGATTAGGGACATTAGAGTGTAAGTTCTACTGGTGATGGGAATGGCTTGCAACCTCTGTACAGCGCCACGGAATATGCCAATGCTGTGTTAATAAAGGGTAATTAATAAAACAAATAAACACATCTAGTAAAAGGGAGCTATTGACAATATGAAGAGCTTTTCCCTGCATCCACTGCCTGGGTTAACCCTTTGTGCTGCCAAGTATAGTGCCACAGTGGGTTAAAACCCCTGCTCCATCTCCCAGGAGAGTGTAATAAAGTGCCAAGTACTGAGATCATCCCCAGGGCCCCCTGCTGCTGTACACATGAAATAGACAGATTTATTCCTATCTCCCAGCACTATGTAGCATGTTATCCCCTTTCATCTCTCTATCTGATGCTCTTCACGCAGTTATATCTCTCTAATTCCCTTGTCTTTTCATTGCCTGTCAGTCCCAAATTACCACCAACCAAAGTCTATCTCCTCTCTTCCTATTCTACCCCCCCAGGCTTTTTCTCCCTCCACCCCCGGAGGAAAATGAGTGTCAGTGTTGGCAACACAGCTACTTTATGAATGAAATTCCCTATTAATGGAGCCAACCATATGTTACAGTGAGAGAAATATTTAGCCAGTTATAATGGGGTGATAGGAAATCACATCTGTCCCCCAAATCATCATACGGCCCACCTCTGCTGTGTTTGTTTATGCCCCTCCCTCCTACCCCCCATATGGCTATTGTCCTATTGTCACTGAATGTTTTGACTGTGGAGACCTTCTGTGTCCAGGACAAGACTGGGATGTTCTACCTATAGAAATAAATCCTTCAGCATTCCCAGGCAGATTCTGGGAGTTGTACCATAACAGATAAACCAGCACAAGAAGAGAATACTGGCATCATATCATTTGGAAGTGCTAGCTGGTAATCACCAATGGGAGCAAGAACAGCCGAGCCCTGGACTTACCATCTGCATGTGCCAGGCATTACATACTCTGTTGCACCCCAACTGAATAATAAAGAGCACTATTTTATGGAGCATTTACTTACTGCACCACAGTAGTCAGTTGCATGAAAAATCTCATCCGTTAAAGTGACTTGTGTCAACATTTTCTCAATGCACTTTTGTATAGTTGAGCTTGGTGCCTTCCTCCTGCCGTCTATCCTAAACTGCTTGCAGTTGCTCCTATTGAAGCAGGAACTCTGGACAGGGTCGGACTGGGCTGGTGGGACACCGGTTAAAAACCTGATAGGACCAAGACCCACACCTGTCTGTGGCCAGTGCTGCCCTCTGATTTTGCCGCAACTATATGGGGGCCTAGATGGGGGATTGCGTCTGAGGTGGGGGGCCTGTAGGTGGGTTGCGGCAGAGGAGCCCGGAGGGGGGCCCATGTAGCGGAAACCCAGGTGGGCCTCCGATCTTCCAGTCTGACGCTGACTCTGGAACCACTTCTAGGGTTTCCCACAGTGGCAAATATAAGTCACTTCTCTATAGAAACAATAGGATACTTTTTGGGGCATTTTTATCCCAGCCTCCTGAGCTATTAATAAATGTAGCGAGCAAAACCCCAAATTATCCCTTGTGCCATTAACTTTTAGGTTCAGAGTTAGCAATGCAGTCTTTTCTACCTGCCCAGGACTCCCGAAGTGACTATCTTTACAAGAGGGCCTAGTTCTGGAGCTCTATCTGTCCCTTTGGTAATCCCAAAATATCTAATATGGTTCCCTTGATATCCATAGAAGGCGAAAGAGTTGAAATCGATACTGAAACAGTATAATGGAAGTGAGATTTCCTTATTTTATTTCATTTTGCTGAATTTCCCATATAGTTCTGACAATTTGTTACATTTTTATGAGTTTCTCAGTCATCTTGCCAAAAACAAATTCTTCCACCTCCCATAGGAAATATTGGTTTTCTCATTTTCTGGAGCAGAGAAAACATGTTGTTTAAATTTTGGTTGAAAAGTATAGTAGTATTGTTTAAGAAATAGGCCAAAACAATCCGATGTGGTTGAAGTAGAAAAATGTTGCAAAGTGGATGTTTTCTGGCATTTTTAGGATCATAGAAATATTAAAATTATGGAATTTCACCAAAAATTTTCAATTTTCCTATCCTGACTGTCGTCAAGTAGGGCATCTGTGTTGATCTTATGAATGTTTCCAATCAACCCAAAGTGGTGGAAGTTGCAAATCAGACATTTTTTGAATCTATAGATTTTAAAAATAGATATTTTTATAAATAAATTGAAACATTTTTATAATTGAAAAAGTTTTTTATAATTGAAAAAGTTTTGTGTTTGATAAGTAGGGCTCTGTTGATTTTATGATTTTATGAATGTTTCCAAAACAAATCAAAGTGGTTGAAGTAGAAAAGCTTTCCAAAATTAGACTTTTTCTGTGATTTTTAGAATCTGTACATATATTAAAAACAGGAGATTTGCCTATTCTAACCACTGAAGTGTGGTCCCTATGTCTAATTTATGAATGTTTCCAAAACAATTCAAAGAGGTTGTAGTAGAAAAGCTTTGCAAATGAGACATTTTCTGTGATTTTTAAAATCTTTACATATATTAAAAACAGGAAATTTGACAAAAAAATTAGAAATGTGCCTATTTTGACAGTTGACAAGTAGGCTCCCTATGTTGATATTATGAATGTTTCCAAAACAATTCAAAGAGTTTGAAGTAAAAAAAAACTTTGCAAATTAGACATTTTCTGTGTTTTTAGTAGGGGTGCACTGAATCCACTATTTTGGCTTCGGCCGAACCTCCAAATCCTTCGTGAAAGATTCGGTTGAATACCGAAGTGAATCCTAATCTGCATATGAAAATTAGGGGCTGGAAGGGGAAAACTTTTTGATTCCTTGTTTTGTGACAAAAAGTCACGTGATTTCCCTTCCCGCCCCTAATTTGAATATGCAAATTATGATTAGTATTCTGTTCGGCTGGGCAGAAGGATTCGGCCAAATCCAAATCCTGCTGAAGAAGGCCGAATTCTGGATTCGGTGCATCCCTACTTTTTAGGATATTTACATACTGTATGCTAAAAACAGGAAATTTTATCCAAAAAATGGAAATTTGCCTATTCTGACCGCTGATAAGTAGGGGTATGTTGATATTATGAATGTTTAAAAAACATTTCAAATTGAAGTAGAAAAGCTTTGCAAATTTGACATTTTCTGTGATTTTTAAAATCCTTACATATATTAAAAACAGGAGATTTGACAAAAACATTTGAAAAAAAACTTTTGCAAATTAGACATTTTCTGTGTTTTTAGCAGGGGTGCACTGAATCCACTATTTTGGCTTCGGCCGAACCTCCGAATCCTTCGTGAAAGATTCGGCTGAATACCGAAGCGAATCCGAATCCTAATTTGCATATAAAAATTAGGGGCTGGAAGGGGGAAACTTTTTGATTCCTTGTTTTGTGACAAAAAGTCACGTGATTTCCCTCCCCGCCCCTAATTTGAATATGCAAATTAGGATTCGTATTCCGTTCGGCTGGGCAGAAGGATTCGGCCAAATCCGAATCCTGCTCAAGAAGGCCGAATTCTGGATTCGGTGCATCCCTAGTTTTTAGGATATTTACATACTGTTTGCTAAAAACAGGAAATTTTATGCAAAAAATGGAAATTTGCTTATTGTGACCGCTGATAAATAGGGGTATGTTGACATTATGAATGTTTCCAAAACATTTCAAATTGAAGTAGAAAAGCTTTGCAAATTTTACATTTTCTGTGATTTTTAAAATCCTTTGACAAAAACATTTGAAATTTGCCTATTTTGACTGTTGATAAGTAGGGTCCCTATGTTGATATTATGAATGTTTCCAAAACAATTCAAAGAGATTGTAATAGAAAACCTTTGAAAATTATAAATTTTCTGTGTTTTAGGATATTTACATATGCTAAAAACAGCACGTTTTTATCAAAAAATTAATTGGAAATTTGCCTATTCTGACCGCTGATAATGTTGACATTATGAATGTTTCCAAAACAATTCAAAGTGGTTGAAAGAGAAAAGCTTTGCGATTTTTTTATTGTTATATTAGGATGTTTACATATATTAAAAAAAAGAAATGTGACGAAAAATTGGAAATTTTCCTATTCTGAACCTTACATATATTCAGGTAGTTTGACAAAAAAAAATTAAAATGTGCCAATCAGACCATTATTAATAGGGTCCCTGAGTTGGAGTAGATAAGCTTTGCAAATCAGACTTTTTCTTTGAGTTGTATTTTTCAGGTTGTAGGAAAATAAGAAACTTGGTAAAAAAAAATGTTATTTACTGACATGTACTGCCATTTACTGTGATTTATGTCATTTAGGATTTGTATGAAAGTAGGGCCCCTGTGTTGATTATGAATGTTTTCAAAACAATTCAATTTGCTTGAAGTAGTAAAGCTTTGTAATTTAGACATTTTCTGTGATTTCTTTATTCAGGATCTGGAGACAAAAAAAATCTCCAGTTTCCCTATTCTGTAGGTTCATAAGCATCGATGTCATTGTGGGAATGGTGAGGGATTGTGTAATTCTTGCCTGTTTGTTAGTGAGTCTCTTTGTTTCCCGGCCCTCAGGCACCAAACATATTATTGTTCCCATATAGAATGCTCACAACTTCACACTGCACTGTACACACAGATCAACACAGGTCATATCTTCAAGTGCGTGGCTTTCCATCGATTTCTCCAGGGACGTCACCGTGCTGCTGTCTTTCCAGAGACGGGATATCAGGCTGAGGATGCCTGGTTTGGTCCCATATTGATCCGTCTGAAAATTTCATAAGCGGCCCTCAGAAATCCATACTCCTAGAAAGGAATCCTTGGAGAAACAAGGATGCAGATTTTTCTCATTCGATAATGAATGCAGAATTCTGTGTGTTTCTGGTTCATGCCTAAATTTTATGCTAATTTATACACTCATTGGCTTTATAGTTAGATTTCTGCTTTAAAAAACACACACACTTTGATGCATACGGGTTCCTTTAGGATGGAGATTTTTCTAGATTTTACTGGAATGAAAAATGGATCAGACCAATTTCAGGAAACCTGGGAAGGAGGTTTGGTACAGTATGCAATGGTCCAAATGGTCTTTCCAACTTTTTCCCACATAACTGGTCAACTCTGGACTGGGTTTCAAAATAGGCCCTGGCAGGCCTGGACTGGGAGTCAAAACAGGCCCTGTCATTCCAAGTACACAGAGGCCCAAACAGCCTACTACAAGCCCAAACAGCCCCCTACCAGCCCACTATATGTTAACTTTCTATGGAGCCGTACAGCAGCCTCTCTGGCATTTGCCAGAACCCACAGATTGCCAGTCCGGGCCTGGGCCCTGGCATTTCAAGTAAACATATGCCCAAACAGCTGCCACCAACCCAATAAATAGTGACTGTCTATGACATTGTACAACAGCCAGAATTTACAGATTGCCAGTCTGGGCCTTTCACTGGTCATAGGTATAAAAGGGGACCCTGCCCTTTTCTAATTAGTAGCATCTGCAAATGGAAGCTTGCAGCCTTTAACAAATTATTTCTTTACAGTAATGGCAGACATTTGACGGTATAAGGCTCCATGATCCAGGGTACTAGCCTCAAGAAGCCCATTGTATTGGTAAGAAGCATGAAATAAATTTGACGATTTTTTTTTTTTTTTTTTTTGGTTTAAGATCCATTATCAACATCAGGGTGGGACAGGTGAAAGTTCTCTTAGGGGCCTTATTGCAGTGGTGGGGTCCATGGAGGTATGGGTGGGTTTTGAGTGGATTGTGAGTGTGGCTGGTGCAGGACAGAGGTCAGATGTTTTATTTCGATGAACAATTTTTTTTAATTGTGGCCCCGTTCTTCTTCATTGGCAGGGTTCACCACTATAGTAACAAGCCCCTGGGAAGTGGGATGGGTGAGCCCTGCTAGCTATGATGATTTTTGATGGCGGCTGTAGTTTCCCCTACCTACAAATACAAGTACTAGTTCATATATGAGCCTGGGTTTCTTTCAATTTATCAATGAAGGGCTTGCTCTCCTCTCCCCCACATAATAATAAGGTCATGGAATTTGGGTGCCTGAGGATAAATAGAATTAATAAGAACAAGTTCTATCATTAGTACCAGTCATGTAAGGTCATACAATTTCTACTGAGTCAGGCTATTATTTATCATAGCTAGATTTTCTAGCAGTCTTACCTAATACATATACAGTTCTGTCCAGCATTGGCAGTGTTGACGTGTTTGTGAATTTATTCTGCTGGGAGCGGTAATTCCTAAAAATTTCTTAGGGAAGGGTGGATGGTGCCGTATCATCACCCTACTGTCTTTCTGCCCTGCAAGAACCACCACAGAAAGATCCACTAAGTCTGTTCACAAGCAAGATATTGCTTAAGACATGACATCTCGAGGAGAGGGAACAAATTGTTCTTCCATCTGTGAGGTCAGTCATTTCTCAAAAAAAAAAAATGACTTCAAAACTTTGGCTGACCTCGGGGTGGAGAGAAATGCGGAGGGTCTGCATGGAAGAGATGCTAGAAATTCAAAAGAAAATGCACAAAAATGAAAGTTCTCCCCATACCCTCCACTCCGTGAATGTGCAGCTGTGGAATTTATTTGGGAAACGAGTGACAAAATCAGGAGGCATTCTGCCCAAACAACTGGAATGGGAGAGTGCACAGGAAATCATGGGTTTTGCAGGTATTTGTAACATGATGTCACATTAGAAGTGTTAAAGACTCAAATTCAGGACCTTATAAACAGGAAACAGAATGATACAAGGTTTAGGGGAAGATGTTTTTCCACCTGTATCTACGTCTCATTTAATTCTCTGATTGGTCAGTGACCATGTAAGCAAAATGACCTGCCAATTATATAAACTGCCCTTTCTTTAGCCAATAGGATGACTCTTCCATCATGCATTAGAGACATTACTGACACATTAAAAGAAACATGATTCTGTTTCTGGATGTCACACCTTGGTTCACCTTTAGGGTAAGGGCACACGCTAAGATTCGAGGAGATTTAGTCACCCGGCAACTAATCGCCTCTTCTTTGGGAGATGAATCTCCCTGAAAAGCCTTCCCGCCAGCTAGAATCTAAATCGCCGGCAGAATGGCACTTGGAACGCTTTGTTTTCAGATGTCGCCCGAAGTTGCCTCACACGGAATCTTCGGGGTGACTTCAAAAAGCGGAGCGCAACTTCGGGCGACTTCGGAAAACAAAGCGTAGGCTTTTCGGGGAGATTAGTTGCCCAAAGAAGAGGCAATTAGTCGCAGGGCGACTAAATCTCCCTGAATCTTCACGTCTGTCTCTGCCCTTAAGTTAACTTTTAGTATGTTATAGAATGGCCAATTCTAAGTAAAATTTCAATTGGTCTTATTATTTTTTTAATTGTTTTTTAATTATTTGCCTTCTTCTTCTGACTCTTTCCAGCTTTCAAATGGGGGTCACTGACCCCATCCAAAAAAAACTCTAAAAAGCTCTGTAAGGCTAATTTTGTATTGTTATTGCTACTTTTAATGACTCCTCTTCCTCCTCAGGCCCTCCCCTAGTCATATTCCAGTCTCTTTTTCAAATAAATGGATAGTTGATAGGGACATTTGGACCCTAGCAACCAGATTGTCGAAATTGCAAACTAGAGATCTGCTGAATAAAAAGCTAAATAACTCAAAAACCACAAATAATAAAAAATGAAAACCAATTGAAAATTGTCTCAGAATATCACTCTCTACATTATACTAAACGTTAACCTAAAGGTGAATAGCTACTTTGATATAGAAATATGGTATGCAATATATCACGTTAAGGGGCCAGTAGAAGGTATAATATCAGAAGCATTGTGGTTCCTTGATGTATCAGCAATTAAAGCAGAATTTAGTGTGTCTGAGTGCCTTTGTAAAGAGACATATGGAGGCATTGATTGGAGTGGTCAGTTAGCAATGGATTTGCCTGAATGAGTTCTTCTTATTAAGTATTTATGAAGAGCTGGTATATTTCAGAGGACTGAAGGGCTGTCATAAAGCCTCAAATGTTCCAGCAGAATCATGCTATGTACTGAATAGGAGTAAATATTGTATATTGGCTTCATGGTAATTTTTCTCAGCGTGTCCATGCCCAGGCTAAGATTTTGATTACTAATTATATTGTGGTCTAAACAGCCCCACAAAGGATCATAAGCATCAGGTCTATGGCAGTTTACAGCAGCCCCTCTAGCATTTGGCAGAATATCCAGATTGCCAGTCAGGTCTGCTATGGAAGGTTCTCTTTATGACCCTGTCCATCTGGACACAGCCCCAATGATCGGAGGCCTTTTGCCCTGGGGCCACATCTCTTTTCCTGTAGGGGGAAATATAACACAAGTGGAAGACTATGGAATTTAGTAGGGAAGTCTTGGCAAGCCAGCTTCATTAACAGTGGTAGCATAGGTAAGGCTAGCATTGCAAGCTGAGACAGTTGTATCTCTACAGACCCTAGAAGGCATGGATGAAGGAAAATAAATATATACAGTGTTTACCTGTTTCTTATCAGCTTACCCTCAGTGCATCCAACTCCCAAATCACGGAGACCCTAATTTAAGCAGATCAAATTGTTTTCTTGGACTATCAAATGACCTTATATGCACTGAGGGACCAAACAGCGATGGATGTCTCAAATGTTGGTTCCAGTGTTGACTGGGGTACTGGGGACACACAAGAGCACATGACCCCCAAGGGCTCACCATCCTGACCATTGCCACCCTACCCCGGACCAAACACCTTTCTCCTTTCCATTGCCACCACACACCCCCAACTGCCACCACCTCCCCTCCCACCAGGGCCAACTGGGCTTTCTCCTGGTGGGCTGGTGTGACCCATAAGATAACTATATAATGGCAGAATGATTATAAATATATTTTTATCAGCTTACTCACATTGCACCCAACCCCTCAATTATGGAGACTGCAATTAAGGCAGAGACAATTGTTTTGTTGGCCTATCAAATGACATCATATATGTTGAGGGACCAAATAGAGCTTGATGTCTGAAATGTTGGTTCCAGTGTTGGCTTGGGTACCAGGAGCCCACAGGAGAACATGACCCCAAGGGCTCACCATCCTGCCCTGCACCTAACACCTTTCTCTCTCACCCACTGCTACCCCCCACCTGCCACCACACCCCCTCCCACCAGGGCCATATAGGATTGATCCTGGTGGGATGGTGTGACCCTATTTTGGTCATAAGAGAATCATGTAATGAGGCCAACTTTAACACAGGTGGTGAACCACTGTCCACACAATCAAACCTGGCCGACTCATGACACCGTGTGCATTCCCTGGCACTTTAAAGGCTACACACACACATTCCTTTTATACTGTGAACATGGAATAGACAATGATAGCCGTTTGTATTTGATATACATTCCACTTTATACCAGTCTCTGGCCATTATTCACTGTAATGTCTTGGGAATGAATGTAAAACCTCATGTTTTAGCCTTGTGGATTTATCAGTGTCAAGTGTCTGGCCAGAATACCCAGCACCTTCCTGTATCATAAATTGGGTGAAACCTGATGAAGATCTGCTTTGAGTATGTTTTATGACTATGCGAGTCGTTCCCAGATCTGTTAATTTATGTGGCTGTTCATTGTTCCAATTTCAAACATTGCATGCAAAACATTCAGAAAAAAAAGGAAAAGAGAAAGGAACTGGGTCAAATTCAGTTCTGTTTGATGTGTAATACTTGGCAAAACATAATGGTACACAACAGTAACCCAACTTACTTTTGCAACATTTATATGTTCATATTTTTGTCCATATTAACATTTAAGTTACACCTCAACACTAATGGCTTTAGACTCCTCATATGAAGTTACCCTTAGGCCACAAGGATCTGATACTTTTGCTTTAGCTCTCACTCGATGTTCTCCAGAAGTATTGTGCTGAATTGGAGGCGGGGCTTACATTTATGCAATGTCTGTGGGCGGAGCTCAGCACTGACAGGAAGGAAGCATTGCAAACCAAACACAACAGCGCCCCCTGCTCTGTATAGCTAAGAACCACTCTTGAGCAGAAGAAACACAACTCAACATAAAACAGGGGTTGTAACAAGAAACAGTTGCTGCGATTGGGTGTCAGTGTCTCTTTAATTCATTAAGATCCCCTAGTACTCAACGAACAAAACTGTCAGCTTTATGAAACACGGGTCTATTCTGCTTGATATCGCTTGGCATGGCAAGACATATGGAAAGTGGTTGCTCTACCTAAGGAACTAGAGTATTCATCTACTGATGGTCTTTCCCGTTGGGCTGAGTCTGTTCCAACATATGGTAGGAGGGGGTATATGATGAGTGAACCTGCACTTGTCAGAGTGATAAGGATGTCTGGCCCATGTCACCTTAATGGGTTACAAATGATTCCATGGAGCTGCCTTTGAGATCAGACTTACCAGCCCAGACATAAAGCATCATTCAGTGTCAGCTTTATCTGCAAGGTGGGCATGTGATGGGACTGTTTAGAGAGGGGGGCTGAGTCAAACATTAACCCTACTGTATGTGCCAGAGGGGTCCCACTTGCCATCAACTTACTTCCAACACTTTCACTGGAAGAACATATTGTAATTAATCATGTGATCAGCCCCTTCCTATGAAGAGACATCTGGCGGAGCTGTATGGGGGAGCTTCTCAGGCACATGCCTGTTGTTCTGCACTGTAAATGATTGACTGCGAGGTAGAGTCAGGCCCTTTGTGTTACATTTACAGGGTGGTAAAATATAGGCATAAATTCTCTGTTCCACCAGAGTTGAAGGGGCAAAAAAATATATTTGTAATTTCCGGTAATATATTGGCCAGTCATCTATATAACACATACACTATTGTCTATTATGTAACTACATATAAGCCTCTTAATGCCATTTTAATACCATATTATTTAAATATTATTATTATTATCATCATTATCATCATCATCATTATTATCTGTTATTCAAATACTGTCTGCACATTGCTCAAATTACTGTACAGTGGTAAATCGCATCTTTTTTGGCACACCAATGATTTGCTTCCATGTCTTTTAAACTAACTGTAGGCAGACATTTCTGGGTATAAATGGTAAAGTGAGTCTGCACAATGCTTTTCTGTTTATATAGAAATGGCATGTCTCAGTGCAGATGTGGAGATTGCTATGGACACTTTTAATTTGCTCAGTTCATTCATATAATTCCTTTAACCTTGTCTGTTCTCCCAGCCAGACCAGCTTCTCTCATGCAGAAACCATTTCAGCACATTGAGCGGAAGCCTAGTTTCAAATCTCAAAGTTTGCTCTATACAATGTCAGACAACTCATCTTGGCTTGGAAGGTAAGAATTAGTTATGCTGCCAAAAATTCACAAGCACAAACAGGGATGTTTGATGGTATCTGTTATCCAGAATGCTCGGGTCCTGGGGTTTTCTGGTTACCGGATCTTTCTGTAGTTTGGAAAATGCAAATTGTTTCCAATAAGGGCTAAGTATATCTTAGTTTGGATCAAGTACAAGGTACTGTTTTATTAAAACAGAGAAAAGGGAAAACATTTTTTAAAAATGGGATTATTTGGATAAAATGGAATCTATGGGAGACTGCCTTTTTGTAATTTGGAGCTTTCTGGATAACAGGTTCCTGCATAATGGATTCCATACCCGTATATGGTAACCCTGTCACTGAATGGATTGCACATGGTAACTACCAGAATCCATAAAGGCTGCAAAGTTAAAACTCTTGGGTTAACTTCCCCTTTGTTTTGGAAATTGCATAATGTTTCTACTTTTTACTGTAATTTTCCAAAGAACACAAAATAATAATCCAACATCTCAAGCTGCATTTTGCCTCTACATATTTGAACTCTGTTGGGCGAATGAAGACGATCTGAACTGATTTGCATCTCTTTTGCATCTAATTAGCATTATGGCTCACCATGCTCGCAATTAGGCAGTTATAGGATATCTATAAAAATGTGGCATTATACCGCAACTGTAGCTAGAAACCAGCCTTTGTCTTGACGAGTCCCAGTAATGTCAGAACAGCTGTCTCCAAGTAGGTTCTCATGTGCTGCTCCTACTCGACTTCACTTGAAGCTATGAGTGCAGTCTGAATATGCTTATACCTGCCATATTTTGTGATAGGAAAGGTGAGCAACTTGAAAAGCTGCTCGTCTGAATACCTCCGCCTGCTGTACCCATATCTCTGCCTGCTCTGCCCTTATCTTTGCCTGCTGTGCTGGGTCTCCCAGAGTTGTAGGCAGACTCTTGAAACTAAAGGGGAACATAGTAACATAGTAAGTAAGGTTGAAAAAAGACACATCTCCATCGAGTTCAACTTTTTTTTTTTTTTATTAACTACCTATCTGCCAGTTGATCCAGAGGAAGGCAAAAAACCCATCTGAAGCCTCTCCAATTTGCCTTAGAGGGGGAAAAATTGGACTAGTCCCTGGATCAACTTGGACCATGAGCTACTTCCCATAACCCTGTATTCCCTTACTTGCTAAAAAGCTATCCAACTCCTTCTTAAAGCTATCTAATGTATCAGCCTGTACAACTGATTCAGGGAGAGAATTCCACATCTTCACAGCTCTCACTGTAAAAAACCCCTTCCGAATATTTAGGCGGAACCTCTTTTCTTCTAATCGGAATGGGTGACCTTGTGTCAGCTGGAAAGACCTACTGGTAAATAAAGCATTAGAGAGATTATTATATGATCCCCTTATATATTTATACATAGTCATCATATCCAGTGTCGGACTGGCCCGGTGGGATACCGGGAAAAAACCCGGTGGGCCCCGACCCTCGTGAGCCCCCGCCGGGCCAGAACCCTTCTCCAGATATTTCCAATCGGCAAAAATAATTTTTTTTTCGGGCGATGCGCGCCGAACGGCGCTGGTGCGCATGCGCGCCGAATGGCGTTCTTGCGCATGCGCGCCGAGCGGCGCTGTTGCACATGTGCGCCGAGCGGCGCTGTTGCTGGCCCGACGAGTTTTAGTAGGGGGGCGGGGGGTCGGAGGGGGGCCCCTGGACAGCAGTCCCGGTGGGCCCCGGGCCCCCCAGTCCGACCCTGATCATATCACCCCTTAAGCGCCTCTTCTCCAGCGTGAACATCCCCAATTTGGCCAGTCTTTCCTCATAGCTAAGATTTTCAATACCTTTTACCAGCTTAGTTGCCCTTCTCTGTACCCTCTCTAATACAATAATGTCCTGTTTGAGTGATGGAGACCAAAACTGTACGGCATATTCTAGATGGGGCCTTACCAGTGCTCTATACAGTGGAAGAATGACCCCCCTCCTCCCGTGACTCTATGCCCCTTTTAATACAGCTCAAGACCTTATTTGCCCTTGATGCTGCTGACTGGCATTGCTTGCTACAGCCAAGTTTATCATCTACAAGGACTCCAAGGTCCTTTTCCATAATGGATTTGCCTAGTGCAGTCCCATTAAGGGTAGGGACACACTGGGCGATTTGGGGAGATTTAGTCGCCTGGCGACTAATCGCCGCGACTTTCCACGACCAATCTTCCCCGAATGCCTCCCCTCACTCTGCGCCTGGATAAAATGAAAAATCGCCTGCGCTAATCACACGCGGCGATTTGTTTTCCGAAGTCGCCCGAAGTTTCCTCGTGAGGCAACTTCGGGCGATTTCGGAAAACGAATCGCCGTGTGTGATTAGCGCCGGCGACTTTTCATTTTATCCAGGCGCAGAGTGAGGGGAGGCATTCGGGGAGAAAAGTCGCTGCGATTAGTCGCCAGGCGACTAAATCTCCCCAAATCGCCCAGTGTGTCCCTACCCTAAGGGTATAAGTGGCTTGGATATTTTTACATCCCAGGTGCATGACTTTACATTTATCAACATTGAATCTCATTTGCCACTTAGCTGCCCAGATTGCCAGTTTGTCAAGATCATGTTGCAAGGATGCCACATCCTGGATGGAATTAATTGGGCTGGATAATTTTGTGTTATCTGCAAACACTGATACATTACTTACAACACCCTCCCTTAAGTCATTAATGAACAAGTTAAATAAAAGTGGACCCAATACTGAGCCCTGGGGGACTCCACTAAGAACCTTACTGGGTTATAGTTACTTATACTACTTAGGTAGATAGGGAGGCAGCAATCTGACCATGCTCTTTAGACAACTACTGCATTTTGCTTTATACTCCGTTCATCAATCTTTTTATTTTGAAATATATTGGTTTCAGGGTTTCAACCTATGGCCCAATACACCATCACAGTGAAGGGGCAGCAGATTAACTCTGAGGCTAGAATGTTTATAGTTATTTATACCACTGCTATGATGCTTTTGCTAGTGTTACTGTAATCCAGTGATCCCCAACCAGTGGCTCACAAGCCAACAACCCTTTAGATGTTCCTAGTGGCCTCAAAGCAGGTGCTTATTTTTGAATCCCTGGCTTGGAGGCAAGTTTTTGGTTGCATAAAACCAAATGTATGGCCAAACAGAGCCTCCTGTGGGCTGCCAGTCTACAAAGGGGCTACCAAATAGCCAATTGTATCCTTTATTAGCTTGTGTTGCTCTTCGGATCTTTCTACATTTGAATGAGGGTTACAGTTAATAAAGGTGGAAGACCCCTTCTGTAACCCATTTTTCTTTATCAGTGTATTTTGAGAAGCTCTTTACTATAGATCAGAGGGTCTCGAAATCTGTGGCCAGCCTACTCTTTTGGGGATAACAACTAGGCTAGTTGTTCATATGCTGGCCAGTTCTCCAAACCACAAATCTTGCAAGACTCACAGCAGGTATCAAATGTTGCACATCACCAGGGTCACTCTCAGGAACTCTCGTGAGCCAGCAAAGGTGTCACAGAGCTACAGGCATAGAAAGTTCATCTTTGAAAATGCTGAACCTGCCTAGCAAATCTCACTGAGACATGCATCTGAGGTAACTGGAGCAGAGCTGTCACACGTGTGTACAATATGTGCATGTCTACAAGTCCATTCACAGTGTAGTTGTGACCTATAAAAGGATGAAATAGGGTATGTGGAACAAATTGCATTGATATGTAGATCCAGAGGGATTAAGATGCTGCAACTGAATTGGTATATGGGTTTTCAACTGGTAAGCCAAAATAAATATTGTCCACAATAGTTACAGCCACGGTTTGGTGATTACCACCCTCTGTCCCAATTATAATGTCCCACAGGATGCAGCTGGGCATACTGTATGTTTGCCACCCAAATGGGTGACCAAATCAGGCTGATTCAGTCATTTGACTCTGAATTATATATGAGACCTGTTCAGACCCATCAGGACCACCTCCACAGCTCCAGCCTAGTAATTGATCAGGATTGCCATTACTTTGCCCCCATACTTGGGTCATTATGCTGTGAACTCATGAATGGACAAGTTGGCAGCCAGTATTGTCCCATGAAGGCCAGTTTTAGCCAACTTGCAGTGATCAGAGCAGCAAAATATGATTGGAACAATTTTGATAGATAAAAATGGAAAATCCAGATGGCCAGTGACTGCAGTTGCTTCATCAGCAAATCCAGAAGTAAATGGGGTTCTTCAAGGTGTCTAACAAAATGGGCACAGTTTGGCTGACCATATGGATTGTGGATTATGAAAGCACCAACCAGTGTAGGGGCCATGTATTTTACCATGCTGAGGAGATTGTACTATCCTAGAAATTTAAATAATGTCACTTCTGGGCTTTCTAAAGTGTATGTCTGTGGGCACAGGTAGCTCAGCTTTGAAAAGTGCACCCTGTTACTTGGTGAAATGAGATCTTATCATTAGACAGAGAGAAAGAGCAATCAGGATGTGTTGACTTAAAGAGAATGGAAGCATATACAGAAGCCATGTGGAGATGTGACTATAAGCTGCTGATTGCTTGTATCTTAACCCCTTCAGCCCCAGGCCTGATCACAACATTAATGTTGTAACTATGGATCTGTACAGGAGAGAAAGGGTTACTGCCTTATCTGGAGCCAGTTAAGAAAAACAGAAGTAGTAAGGTGATGATGGGAGCTCTCAGAGCCAAGCCAGCGGGGCACAGGCCAAATATCCTGGGATAACAAGAAGCTTAGCAGATAAGAGGGATTCCCCAGCAGTCCAGCTCACATGAGAATTGTCAGGGTACCCAGTCACTTAAAGTAATGGCTGAATAACATCCGATTCCAATTTACCTATCAGGAAGGCTAAGTGACTCCAGTATCCCAGCTTGGACAGGACAAGGAAACCAGAGATAAGATAACATTCTTGTATACATTCAAGGGAAACACATTTCCCCTCATTCTGCCTAGAGAGAAGAGCTAATGATCTTAGTTTTATAGCGTAATACTAGCTCCAAAAGTATTTTTGTACTAGAGAGAGATAGATAGATAGATAGATAGATGATAGAGACCCTAATTTTGTATATTGACTTGTAACACACAGCACTCAATATCATGGAGTCCCATCTTGTAGATATGTATACTTTATAAGTGTAGAAGCAAGTCGTCAGCACGACAATCAATTATTTTCTCTTAGTAGTTCACATTCTCCAATGGCCACCTTCCATCAGTATACAGCATGACAACAGGGTGAAACAGCACCACAAATTGGTTGAAATTAAAATGCATTTATTGCACTCTATTAGTGCATTGCAGCTGTAGTAATGCCATAAAAGAGTGCAATAAAGGAATTTTGATTTAAACCAATTTGTGGTGCTGTTCCACCCTGTTTTCACCCTGTGTATGCTGGTTTTCTAACTGTTGAGTGGTCCCCGTTGAGGGGTACAATTTACCCTAAGGCTGGCCTGGCACATTTAGGGCAGGGGCACACGAAACTACTGAGGGAGATTAGGCGGCCAGCGACAAATCGTTCTTCTTCAGGCAACAAATCTCCCCGAACTGCCTGCCCAACGGCTAAAATCGAAATCACCAGCGGGATGGCACTCGGAGCTCTTCATTGTGAGGCAACATCGGGAGACTTCGGAAAACGGTGGGGAGGCAGTTCAGGGAGATTAGTCGACCGAAGATGAAGTGATTTGTCACTGGACGACTAATCTCCCCCAGTAGCTTTGTGTGCCCCTGACCTTAGAGAGCCATATTGCATGCACAAGGAATACATCAATGCCTATGACTCACTAATTAGAACAGCAGCTTGGGGTGTTGGGGGTACACTAACTAGTGAGCTACTTCCCTACCAAGTAACTATTCCTCTATCATAATGTCTGCCCACCAAAGAGAAACACTAACACATTAACATGGACAGTTTAGCACTTTTTGCTCATGAGCATTGCTTTGATGGTTTTAATGCATTTCCATAACTTGACAAACCATGGAATATTAGCAAGGGAGGGTTCAATAATTCACAGATTAATCCCATTTTACCATTTTGATTGTAAAAATGCTTTATATGAAAATGAGCCTGAGGCAAATGAAACAGCATATTATTATTTGTTATGTAACAGCAAGAGTAGATCTAGAATAGCATAGTAGAGTAGACATATTACTTATATAAAGGCTTAGACAGCTATAACAATGGACAGGTTTGGATAATTTTGAGAGGATATTTGACCTGGGCACCCACCATCAGAAAGGCCTCTTGGAAGATAAAAACCATAAAGGTCAGCATGGTGGCTCACTTGGCCAACTTGTAATGATCTTTGGAAGGTTTGGCCATGAGGTTGGTGAGCCAAAGCAGGTTGATCCAATTGTTTGGTCCCCTGGTCAATGACTGGATCATAGTCACTCAGATCCATAGGTAGAAAACTGTGCCAATACCTGGACAATGGCTGGCCAGATATCACTTGGGTAAGTCACCATTTTGACCCCATATAACGTACAGGCCCCATCTAGAATATGCCGTGCAGCTTTGGTCTCCATCACTCAAACAGGACATTATTGTATTAGAGAGGGTACAGAGAAGGGCAACTAAGCTGGTGAAAGGTATTGAAAATCTTAGCTATGAGGAAAGACTGGCCCAATTTGAGATGTTCCCGCTGGAGAAGAGGCGCTTACAGGGAGATATGATAACTATGTATAAATATATAAGGGGATCATATAATAATATCTCTAATGCTTTATTTACCAGTAGGTCTTTCCAGCTGACACAAGGTCACCCATTCCGATTAGAAGAAAAGAGGTTCCGCCTAAATATTCGGAAGGGGTTTGTTACAGTGAGAGCTGTGAAGATGTGGAATTCTCTAACTGATACATTAGATAGATTAAGAAGGGGTTGGATAGCTTTTTAGCAAATGAGGGAATACAGGGTTATGGGAAATAGCTCATAGTACAAGTTGATCCAGGGACTAGTCCGATTGCCATTTTGGAGTCAGGAATTTTTTCCCCCTCTCTGAGGCAAATTGGTGAGGCTTCAGATGGGTTTTTTGCCATCCTCTGGATCAACTGGCAGTTAGGCAGATATAATAAAAAAAAAAACCTTACTAATCAACCTTACTTACTATGTAAGTTCTGATTGGCCACTCCTGCTGTTCACATTTGGCTCATCTATGAAATGAGCCTAGCCGTGTCTTTGTTGACACAAACACCACTATTTATATTATTTTGCACCAAAAATGAGTCAGAGAGGAAAGGCAGTTGTTTTAACATTTACATTTTCTTCACAGCACATAAGTGGGAGGAGCTCCAGTATCACATGACGCTGGTAACAGGTCTCTGTTTCCCCACAGGAAGCCATCTTGTATACTTTGCTGTATGACTGTTATGCCCTGAAATAATATTCTCTTTTCACATATAACACCCCATTGTCCTCTCACTAAAGACAACATGTGGTCCCAACCCTTCCAACCGATTAAACGGAACCATACACAAACAGCATATCCAGCTGCTAAATCCACAGCTCTCGTTGCCCTGTAAAGTGTTAATTCCCGGCAGTCTCTGGGGGGTGGCGTCACCTGTTCTTTTAAATTTGTGGTAATTATGAACAAGACAGGTAGTGCCAGGTTACAGAGATGAAGCAACACCATGGCAGTAGCAACAAGCATATCACAAATACACACAATTCTGTGTTTTTATAATGCTTTACAAGGCATTTTTGTCAGGAATTTAGATCAGATTCATGGCTTCAGCAAACACGTATGCCATTCCGATCAATAGATTATTTATCATTGGCCACAGCCTTGAGTTATTGAAGAGGATATCACGTGCCACCCTTACATACGCTGGTTATAACAGTGCAGCTGTTATCCTTTGCGTTAACTTTTAGTACGATGTAGATTGAGTGATATTCCAATATGTCTTATTCATTTTTTTACTATTAGTGTTTTTTAGTTATTTAGCTTTATATTCAGCAGCTCTCCATTTTGCAATTTCAGTGATCTGGTTGCTAAGGTCCAAATTACCCCTTCAACTATGCACTGATTTGAATAAGAGACTGGAATATGAATAGGAGAAGCCTGAATAGAAAGATGAGTAATAAAAAGTAGCAATAACAATACATTTGTTTTTATAGACAGGGTCAGTGACCCCCCATTTGAAATCTGGAAAGAGTCAGAAAAAGAAGGCAAATTCCAAAACAATAAAAAAGAAAAAATGAAGGCCAGTTGCAAACTTGCTCAGAGTTAGCCATTCTATAACATATGTCTATGAAGATTCTCATTTATCCAGGTCATGATATACAGGATCTAGTAGGATTAAGTCCAAGGCAACTGGGCATTTAGAGTTTTTCTGTATTCGGCCTGTATTCAGTTTGGCCAGACTTTTGGATTTGCCCGAACCTGAATCCTGCTGAAAAAGGCTCTGATTCATCTGAAACTGAACAGGATCCTGTATTTATATCACCCCTAACTGTCTGACCTGAGTGCATTGTTTTCCAGCATTCACAATGAGTCCTGCTTTATGATATATATATATATATATATATATATATATATATATATATATATATATATATATATATATATATACAGTATATATATGCCCAGTATCCATTAGCAAGTAAGTACATGAAATAATGTACATTTATTAGCAGGGAATCACTAGGGATGCACCGAATCCACTATTTTGGATTTGGCCGAACCCCCGAATACCGAATCCGAATTTTCATATGCAAATTAAGGGTTGGAAGGGGGAAAATTTGTACTTCCTTGTTTTGTGACAAAAAGTCACGCAATTTCCCTCCCCACCCCTAATTTGCATATGCAAATTAGGAATCAGATTCGGTTCGGCCGAATCCGAATCCTGCTGAAAAAGGCCGAATCCTGGATTCGGTGCATCCTAAGGAATCACCAATCTCTATCACCCGGTTAACTGGCTATGGATAAAGGGAATTTTCCTTTAACAAGAGCAGGACAGGTTTGGGCATCAGTGCAGGAGGTATTGTCAGGAGACTGAACCAGAGAATGTTTCTGATCTTACTGTAACGTTCATCATCCTGTATTATCTTTGAGGTGGTTCAGCTTAATAGTATAATCTGATTTCTCAGCTTGCACCTTTAGTTGCTCAGGGATCTCCTTTAATCTCTCGCCACAAGGGAGCAATCTCAGTTGTACAGCCTACTCGCTGCCTTGTAGTTCTTACCACTACCATATTCTGATGGCTTCATTGCCCTGCGTGCTAGGTTTAACCCTTACTTGCTACAAGGGGGAAGGTCCAAGAGCCTCAAATGTCATTAACTTTTTATTATATGGACATAGGCCTAAACTGCAGTCTAGTGAATGAGACCATGAAGTCTCATAGTAAAGGCTGCTAAATTAGAGGGGTGGATCACCTTTAGTATGTTATAGAATGGTTAATTCTAAGCAACCTATCTATTGGTCTTCATTATTGTTTTTTTTTATAGTTTTTTAATTATTTGCCTTCTTCTTTCCATCTTTCCAATGGGGGCACCTGACCCCATCTAAAAACAAATGCTTTGTATAGTTTCACATTTAGTGCTACTTTTATTACTCATCTTTTTTGTCAAAAGGACCGCATCTATTCGTATTCCCGTCTCTTATTCAGATCAATGCATGGTTGTTATGGAAATTTGGACCGTAGCAACCAGAAATTACAGATTGGAGAGCTGCTGAATAAAAAGCTAAAAAAAAAAATCAAAAACCGCAAATAATAAAAAACAAAAAACTATTGCAAACAAGCAGATTTTAACATGTAAATGATGACATTGGAATATTTGCCGTTATATAACATTCTAGCACACTTCATTGATTAGATCACTAGCATCACACAGTAATCGTTATCGGGCCAGATTCAACCCATCTGTATGTTTCAGTTCCGAGTAAGGATATAGTTAATAAATGTATACTGATAGTCTGTATATATATATATATATATATATATATATAGTGCAAATTATGCTGACCTACTTTAGAGTATGTGCTGCTATAGTGATACCCTGTGATATTTCTGCACTGGATCAGACAAGCTCTTTGGTGAACTCTCTACCCATCAGTGCCATCCATACCTAGAATCTGTTGTTTCTAAGCAATACAAATGTGTGGTGCCCCCTTGGGATTCAGTAAGGAGAGCAGGGAGGGGGGAAAAAGAAGGAAGGAGAATATAAAGAGAACATCATTTAATGGCAAGGAATTTTATGCAGATGGACGTTGACCGTATAATTCAGAAAACGGTTCTTCCCTGTGTCTAATGATTTCTAGCATAAGAGCTTTTTTAATGATAACGCACATCCATTTGTCGGGTAGTGAGTGATGGCTGTAATATACTGGCTAAAGGGGTTAGATGATCCCGATAGAGGGGTTTTGTTGCACCCCTGTGTCTTCATAGGGCTTGTTAGAGAAGCACATCCAAATTGCGTGAGTATAAAAGGGAAGTAGTGCAAGGGCTATGGCACAGAAAGCGTTAAGTTTAAAATGCAGAGGATTGCTCTTCAGGCACTTGATCCAGGCAGTTCTAGAATTCTGTAGTTACCTGTGGAATTAGTAGTAGAGTGGTAGCTCACAAACTGCCATGTTTTTTGCATTTTGCACCTTGCTCTGCACTTTTTTGAATTGCTCATGTGATCCCTGTACTTACCACTTGCCCTATGGCAGGCAGCAAGGACACGGCTAGACACAGGGCCGGATTTACATAGCAGGTGCCTCTAGGCCAGCTGTCGTTCATCGCCCCGTCCCCTCCCTTTTATTGAATCAAATTTTCATCATCAGGACCAGAGAAATGGGGATTGGCATACAGGAAATTTTAAAAACTATTGTATCTCTTGCACCTCCCAAATGCTTCTGAACCAATGTGGGTGTGGTTGGCAGGGCCTTATTTATATATAGGCCCCTGAGGGCCTGTGCCTAGGGCGGCACGGTTTTGGGGGCGGCCCTCTGGCTGCCTATTTTTTTTGGTTTTGTTTTTTTATTTTTAAAAAAAACCCTCCCCACCCTCCGCCATGGATTTCCATAGGAAATCCGGTGACAATGCTGAGGGGTAGGGGGTCCGAGGAAGACTGTGGAAATGACGTCAGCGCTCCGGCGCGTGACGTGGGCTCTGGTGCGTGATGTCAGTGTGCACAACGTAGGGGCATGTTTAGGTCTGATGCCTAGGGTGGCATGGGACCTAAATACAGCCCTGGTGGTTGGGCTTCATGCCACCCCCTAAAATCCTGCCACCCTAGGCCCCGGCCTTGGTGGCCTCTCCACAAATCCAGGGCCTGGCTAGATAGTGGCCTAACTATGGAGGAAGCAATAGTGGGGGGTGTCATGGGGGACAGAGAAGCCCAGACAGTGGCGTCTGCTTATTCTACAGCTTTAACAAATCCCCTCCTCCCTGGTCGCTCTCTAAACTACTTTGTGTGTGCAGTGGGGGACATAGGCAGGCAGGAGGTGTAGGGTAGGCCGGGTAGGTCTGTGCTGGACCCGTCTGAAGATTTTTTTGCAGGGGAGCCTGGCACGCCACGTTTACATGCTGTTGGGTGCAGAGCACATCCAGGCCCCAGACACAAGTGCTAAGCACACCCCTAGTGAATGAACACTTTAGTGCATAGAAAACAAGCAGAGTTTTTGCATTCATTAATGTTCCTTGAAGAGATGCCTTCAGGGAGCCAAATAAGGGTGACTGTCCAAGGCCCCAACCATGGTGAAATCTGCAGCTGTATGTAGGAAGACTGAGAGACAGCAGATACAGTAGGTGCAAGACTAATACAGAATAGTAAGAAATGTTTTAGCCGAGTAATGGGCCCTCGCATAGTTTGTTCTGTGCCACTCATCCTGATTAATGAACCTAAGGATTTGGGATGTATGCATCGACCTCCCATGTGCCAGTAACTTGTGAAAAAAATAATTGTTGTACATAGAACAACATACAACCTTTCCATGTAAGCAGTCTGTGTTCCTAAATACTAACAGCAATGGACCCTAGGGCTGGGGTGGGGGGCAGATCTCAATGTGGAGAAATAAATCTGCCAGTTGGAAGCCTGTCATTATAGCATCCATGGCCTGGATCAACAGATGGGTCCTACAGGTTTAAGGAACCCCACCCTAGCTCTGTATACTGGGAGAGCACAGGTGGCTCCATCAATGGCACAGGTGGAACCATCCGAGTGACATTAATTTCTCCACCTGGGCTCCTGTCAGTGTTTCCTGAGCACAAGCGGCACTTGGGGGAGTGTGGGATAAGGTTGGGAAATCACTATTATAGCTGGGGGTAGTACTAGCAGTAAGCAATTGAGTCTAAAACTGACACATAATGAACAGTCTTTATTTTTATAATGTTGTCTCTTTTCTAATGGCAGCACTGATTCCAGCACCATCAAGAATTTTTCCCTGCAGCACATTTTTTTTGCCAAATCCACAACTGATACATTTGACACATGTCTAAAATCAGGCCCAGGATCATCAGACAACGTATATCTATGTGTAATCCAAGGGGAACACTGCCTCATTATATTCCGTGGGCCAAGACTAGAAGACTAGAATAAGGAATACATTTTGGTCAATAAGGAAGAGATTATTGACGTGCAAAAGGTCCAGAGATAATGAGATCAATATGACACAGGGAATACCTTAGTTGAAGGGGAAAGCTGGCCATATTTTGAATATATATTGTATACCGTATCGATCAATATTATAATATTCTATGGGGATCTCCTCCTTCAATTTGGTTCAAAACTTTTAAATTAAAGGAAAAGGTCTATTTATTCATTTTTTTCTACTGTGTTGTAGGAGTGGATGGGGAGGGGTCGGTGTTGCCTACAGATGATACAAGGCTTCATGGCTGATAAGAATGAGCATGTTGCTAATATGCCCCAAAAATTGCCCTCCAGACACATTACTATCTAATGGAACCATATAAAACTGCCACTATAATAATAATAGTCTCAGGGTTCATTGTTAGAATGAGACTAGAATGAGATCTTTCCCCCAATATGCCCACCTAAAGAGGGAGATATGGGGCTAATCCAATCAGATTACAGCGACGGGAATATGAGCTGCCAGAGTGAGAACCTCATCAATGAGCTGACACAGTCCTTGATTTGACGTGAAAATCAAACCTGCCCAATCAACAGTTTCAGCCAGGCATCAGTCGGGAGGGCCCGTTGGAGGCTGTCCAATTGGTCTGAAGGGCACGATTCTGCATCTCAAATGCGCCTGTGCATGGCCACCTTAAGTGTTGGGATGGGGAGCTGTAGTTTAGCACCATCTGGGGGGAGCAAGTTCCCATGCCTACACTACTTTATTGAGAGAGACATTAATATGATCACTGTCCCATGTATCATAACAATTAATATTATATTCCAGAACTCTTCCTTCTGTTCTGTGGAATAATGAGGCACCATGTTACATTACCGAACTTGGATCCTGTAGTTGCCTGCAGTATACTGTATATTATATTTGTATATATGAGGAATTTATTGATAGGAGACATCAGAATAGGAAAACCCATGTCTGCAGGGATAGTGGTTCTATTCCAACAATTCCCAGAGCACCAGCATATTGAGGGTGCCAGACATCTGAAACAGGTTGGCATATGTCGAATAAGCACGAGTGCTATGTCTGACACTTAAAGGGAAACAAAAAATAAATACAAGCTGTGCCTATTTTAAAGCCATTAAAAAATATATATATATATATATATATATATATATATATATATATATATATATATATATATATATATATACAGACACACACACACATATATATATATATATATACACACGCACACACACACTATATTTATATATATATGATATTGACACATATGTAATTCTCTGGTAACTGGTGGAATCCATTTACCTTTCCATTGTGGCTTCTCAGTTGTGACTGAACTTCCATTCTCCATATTCTCCACCAGAACCCAGGAGGGTTACAGTTCAGCAGCAGATGGAAAAGGACCTACATGTGTGATCCAAGGTGCCTGTGTGTCCCCCTCCTAACTGATCAGCTGCTCTGTAAATCAAGCGTAATTATTAATTCTAAGCAACTACTATAATTTTATGTATTACATGTTTTTCCAATGGTTTTTAAATTGTTTGTAAAAGCAATTGCTACTGAAATCAGTGTGTCTGTTTCTGTACTATGCTTCTCACTCCTGACTAGTAGAAATCACCAAGGCCTAATAATCAGCCTGCTTCTGCTACAGTGTTTCAGGAGTCGGAAACCATGAAGGCTGAGAACAACAAAAGGCAGGCTGATACTGCTTTCAATAGCAATTTATATTTTCTAACGACCCTCCAATGTGCTTAGCTTAGTGGTCCGGGGTTCTTGGGCTGAGGGGCCAGGGTACTGTTTGGGAATGTAGGGTTTACTGACATGTAAATGAGTTTATGATGTGTGAATAGAGAGATAAGTGAGCAGCAGCCTAATGTTAATTCAGAGATATGGTGCAAATTCTCCCGGCTACTGTCATGTGTTGCATATAAACCATCTCCTGTGTGTATGTGTGCGCGCGAGTCGGCTCCCAGGGGCCAAATCGCTCATTCCTGCACCGGCCCAAGTGCGATGTACAAAAAAGATTCCAGGGCAATTAAATGCTGGAGCACTGTGTGGGTTTTGGTTTATACCTCCCGCAGGGGCCCATGTTTACTCACCCTCATCCCCTACTCCCACACACCCTTCCCTGACAGTTAAAGAGACAGTAAAGGGCTTTTCTTAGAATTTCGGTGTTTTTCAATGACTACTTTTTAGGGTGGAGACAGACACTAAGATTCTGGGTAGATTAGTCGCCCAGGGACTAATCTCCCCTAAATTCCTTCCCGTCGGCTAAAAAATTGCCAGCGGGATGGCACTCGAACGCTTCTTTTTCCGAAGTCGCCCAAAGTTGCTTCACTAGAGTGCCATCCCGCCGATGATTTACATTCTAGCCAGCGGAAAGGCATTAGAGGATATTAGTCGCCCGAAGAAGAGGCAATTTGTCGCTGGGCAACTAATCTCCCCAGACTCTTAGAGTGTGTCACCACCCTTAGGCACAGTGGGTCCCTAGATAAGCATATAATGCAAATGTGCTGGGAATTTGAATTTTAATCATATCTGAGGATCCAAGGTTAAGGAATAGGGAGATTGTTACATCCTCACAAAACCTGGGCTATTTTTTCATTGGAGAGTAGAAACACTTTTCCTCTCCTCCCCTAACTTCCTGCCCAGGAGGGTGTAAGAAACACACAGTAAATCTGTGTCCCTCCTTATAATACATACATACATATATTTGTGATTTCATTCTTAAAAGTCAAAATGTATATTTATTCAGAAAAACAAGTGGATAAAGGTGTAGTTGAAATTGGTGGTTAGTATGATAAAAATTCTAAAGCAAATTCTAAACAATTTTTCATTTAGTCTTAATTTTTTATTGTTTTTGCCTTCTTATTCTGACTCTTTCCTGCTTTCAAATTGGGGTCATTGAACCATCTAAAAAACAAATGCTCTGTACGGCTACAAATTTATTGTTATTTCTACGTTTTATTACTCATCTTTCTATTCATGTCCTCTCCTATTCATATGCCAGTCTCTTATTCACATCAATGCATGGTTACTAGGGTAATTTGCTCCCCAGCAACCAGATTGCTGAAATTGCAAACTAGAGAGCTACTGAATAAAAAGCTAAATAACTCAAAAACCATAAAAACAAAAAAACATGACAACCAATTGCAAACTCTCTATCACTCTCTATATCATACTAAAAATGAATTTAAACCTCTTTAATCTTTAAATTAAGTTTTACTATACAGAGACTGATATTCTTGGACAATTTGCAACTGGCTTTAATTTTTTTAAGTTTGTGAATTATTTAGCTTTATGTTCAGCAGCTCTGTAGCTATCTGGTTGCTAAGGTCCAATTTAACCTAGCAACCAGAATGTGTTTTGAGAGACTGGGATATGAATAGGAGAGGGCCTGAATAGGAATAACAATAAAATTGTAGCAATTGAGCAATAATTTATTTGGTTGCCGGAGTCACTGCAAACTGGAAAGGGGAATAAGAAAAAGAAGGCAAATACAGGTATTATCCAGAATGCTCAGGATCTGGAGTTTTCTGGATGAGAGATCTTTATGTAATTTGGATCTCTTTACATTAAGGGCCTATTTGTCAACAGTCTCATTTTCGTGGCTTTTGAAACCAAGACTAAACTCGCAAACTCTAAAGTTTCATGTCATGAGATTTATTTAAAAATCTGAATAATAAAAGTAAGAAAGGAAAACTACACTGAACTCTGCACTAAAAAATGCGAAAACCTCTAAAAGTCTGAATTGATTTAGAGAGGCCCAGTAGGATCAGCGCAGCTCCCTGTCATTTTATAGGACCTTGACAACTTTTACCTAGCTACGTTTTGTATTAGAGGTTTTCGTGGTTTTTATACTTAATAAATCTCACATTTTTACAGCTTTTTAAAAACAATTTGAAAACCATGAACTTTTAGAGATTCGTTGAAAAAATTTAAATTCAATTGTTAGTAAATGGGCCCCTTTGTCTACTGTTTTATTATTACAGAGAAAACAGAAATTGTTTTAAAAAATATGTATTATTTGATTAAAATATAGATGGCCTTCCAGTAATTCCGAGCTTTCTGGATAACAGGCTTCCAGTTGCTGGATTCCATATCTTTAACACAGAAACGAAAAAACATAACAAAAGGATGTTCCGTAACGTACTAAACATTTACTTAAAGGTGAGGTACCCCTTTAATATGAAGGGTGCCTTATATCTAGGCACATTTTAACCCATATTAGAATGTAATAATGGGAAAATAGAGCCTAATATCTACATATGCAGGTTCTTGCAGTAATGGACAGAAACTTATCCTTGCGTGCAGGTTTGGGGGGGGGAGGCAAACAGAAAGCAGGGTCATAATTACATCAAGACCCCAGTCTTGCCTATTTGTAATGAAAGCAGATCGGCTCAGGTTAAAAAAGGAGGAGTTCTAGTATTATTGCTTAATGAGTGGGGTCTCTTATAAACACCCGAGTAATGCCATTGATTATGCTT
Source organism: Xenopus laevis (assembly GCF_017654675.1). Classification (NCBI taxonomy): domain Eukaryota; kingdom Metazoa; phylum Chordata; class Amphibia; order Anura; family Pipidae; genus Xenopus; species Xenopus laevis. Next base: position 136,125,685 of record NC_054375.1, read on the forward strand.
AGTGGAATAAACTATAGGGGCAACATGATTATGCCTTGTGAAACCATGCAAAAAAAGGCCTTTGTAAAACAGTCCTAATATTAAACAAAATGCAACAAATCGTACTTATCCACTAATGTACAGGGAAGTGTATATATTATTATCACTATGAGGCGCCGTCAGATATCCATGAGATACCCAGAGACAATACATGTAATTTTATAACAGAGGCAGACGACAAGGAGTTAAGTAAAAAGAAGGAAAACAGCAGGGCCAGCAGCAAAGCAATAAAAAAATCCCTTCATTTCTATGTGAGTGTTTGTGTGCAGAGTGGAGTTACAGTCCAGCCCATCTGTGCTTTGGGACAGTACAGCAACAGATGTGCACTTCTATATATAAAGCTTCTTCATTAGGGAGGTAACAATACCAACAGCGGTAATAATTCCCTTCAAAATGAAGAGTCTTTAAAATACTGGCTTTAAATTACACTCTGCAATTAGTTTAATTGTTTGTGATCTAATGATTGCAGTCATTATGTGTGTGGGGCTCCATTGTGCGTTGGTGACACCTAGTGGTTGTTCCCCTACACTGGCCGTGTTTGCACTGGACTGGATTGGGTGGATTATAAATGAATATGAAGTCAGAATATCACATTGCATTTATATAGGCAATTTAGAAGTCCCTGATAGAAAATGCCAGCAAGATATAAATCAAATTAAGATAATTAGTTTTTTTTACATAAAGGACAAAATTAATAATAATTACAGCATTTTCTCTGTCCAAAAAACACTGGGTGTGATATTGGCCTCTACCTATACAATAGGATAACCGGGGGAATTTAGGCTGGGATGCTCGGAATATTTAGTGCCCTGTACCTAGATAGATAGATAGATAGATAGATAGATAGATAGATAGATAGATAGATAGATAGATAGATAGATAGATAGATAGATAGATAGATAGATAGATAGATAGATAGAGATGAAAGATTGATGATAGATAGATTAGATAGATAGATAGATAGATAGATAGATAGATAGATAGATAGATAGATAGATAGATAGATAGATAGATAGATAGATAGATAGATAGATAGATAGATAGATAGATAGATTGATAGATTGATAGATAGATTGATAGATAGATAGAGATGATAGATAGATAGATAGATAGATAGATAGATAGATAGATAGATAGATAGATAGATAGATAGATAGATCTTTTCAAGTGACAAGCCTTGTTCTTGTATGAGCTCTTCCAAGCATTTGCTAAAGCCAGCAATGGGGAATGTTTTTAGGTCACTAGGCACTGCCCCCAAGCAGGTAAAAACTCAGCCAAGGTTGCCTATCCCTTGCACTTACCTTAGAATTGGAGGAAGTGGAACTTGCTGTGCTAGAACTACTGGGAAATGTAGTTCCAAAACACAGTGTGCAACCAGATATTAAAAGGGTTGTTTATGTTTACATTAACTTTTAGCATGATGTAGAGAGTGATATTCTGAGATAATTTACAATTGGTTTTCATTTTTTATTATTTGTGGTTTTTGAGTAACTAAGCTTTTTATTCAGCAGCTCTCCAGTTTGCAATTTCAGCAATCTGGTTGCTAGGGTCCAAATTACCCTAGCAACCATGCATTGATATGAATAAAAGACTGGAATATGAATGGGGTAGGGTCTGAATAGAAAGATGAATAATAAAAAGTAACAATAACAATGCATTTCTAGCCTTACAGAGCATTTGTTTTTTAGATGGGATCAGGGACCCCAATTTGAAAGCTGGAAAGAGTCAGAAGAAGAAGGCAAATCATTTAAAAACTATATAAAAAAAAGATTATTAATAATTAACTAATTAATAAGGTTGCTTATAATTTGCAATTCTATAACATACTAACCCTTTAAATCTCACAGTATGGAAGTAATTAATCCTGTTTAGATACACAGTACTTTGCAAAAGTATTCAGGCCCTTGACCAATTCTTTTACTGAACTGAGTATCAACTCCTACATAGACAATACCAATACATTTGTAGCCTTAAAGAGCATTTGTTTTAGATGGGGTCAGTGACCCCCATTGAAAGCTGGAAAGTGTCAGAAGAAGAAGGCAAATAATTCAAAAACTATAAAAAAGAAAAAGTGAAGGCCAGCTAAAAATTAAACATTCTATAACTTAATTTAACTTAAAGGTAAGCTACCCCTTTAATCCCTAGCCTCATTCTACTGAATCTGTTTAAAGCAACATTAAAGGGATACTGTCATGGGAAAAAACATTTTTTCAAAATGAATCATTTAATAGTGCTGCTCCAGCAGAATTCTGCACTGAAATCCATTTCTCAAAAGAGCAAACAGATTTTTTTATATTCAATTTTGAAATCTGACATGGAGCTAGACATATTGTCAATTTCCCAGCTGCTCCAAGTCATGTGATTTGTGCTCTGGTAAACTTCAATCACTCTTTACTGCTGTACTGCAAGTTGGAGTGATATCACTCCTCTCCCTTTCCCCCCCAGCAGCCAAACAAAAGAACAATGGGAAGGTAACCAGATAGCAGCTCCCTAACACAAGATAACAGCTCCTTGGTAGATCTAAGAACAGCACTCAATAGTAAAAACCCATGTCCCACTGAGACACATTCAGTTACATTGAGAAGGAAAAACAGCAGCCTGCCAGAAAGCATTTCTCTCTTAAAGTGCAGGCACAAGTCACATGACCAGGGGCAGCTGGGAAATTGACAATATGTCTAGCCCCATGTCAGATTTCAAAATTTAATATAAAAAAAAATCTGTTTGCTCTTTTGAGAAATGGATTTCAGTGACAAAAGTCTGCTGGAGTAGCACTATTAACTGATGCGTTTTTAAAAAAAAACATGTTTTCTGATGACAGGATCCCTTTAAGAAAATCTAAATCTATTTAAATCTAAAATCTACCTTTCTCCAACATGGAATTTAAAATGCAATCTAGCTGCCAGGTTAAGTGACCCTAGGAACTAGATAGCAGATCAAAAAGATAAACTATGAAGCTACTAGTTCTTATTGCATTACTTACCTATCTGTTCTTTTGTCCATTTTAACATTCAATCTCCAGTGTGGAGTTCCTGAAGCTCAGTGTTATGACCTTGACATGTTCAGTGGGTGACAGGGTCAGACTAGGCCCACACAATAGCATTCAGGACTCACTGAGAATTAATAGATTTTAAAGGGGCGGTTCACCTTTAAGTTAACTTTTAGTATATTATAAAATGGCTAGGTCTTAGCAACTTTTCAATTGGCCTTCATTTTTTTCTTTCTATAGTTTAAATAGTCTATAGATTAATTATTTGCCTTCTTCTTTTGACTCTTTCCAGTTTTCAAATGGGGTTCACTGACCCCATCTAAAAAAACAAATGCTCTGTAAGGCTACAAATGTATTGTTATTGCTACTTTTCATTACTCGTCTTTCTATTCATGCCTCTCCAAGGTGTTAAATCATGTGCTGGAGGTTGCTGTACTATCCACAGGGGAGGATAAGGCATATGGATTTAAGAGTCTGTCTTAAAATGACTTACAGGGGGTGGTTCACCTTTAAGTTCACTTTTAGTATGTTATAGAATAGCAATAATGGTCTTCATTATTTATTTTTCATAGCTTTTTAACGAGGTTCACTGACCCCATCTATAAAACAAATGCTCTGTAAGGCTACAAATGTATTGTTATTTGATGATTTTTTATTAATCATATTTCTATTCAGCCCTTTCCTATTCATATTCCAGTCTCTTATTCAAATCCATGCATGGTTGCTATGGTAATTTTGACCCTAGAAACCGGATTGCTGAAATTGTAAACTGGAGAGCTGCTGAATAAAAAGTGAAATAACTAAAAAACCGCAAATAATAAAACATTAAAACCAATTGCAAATTGTCTCAGAATATCACTCTCTACCTCATACTAAAAATTAACTCAAAGGTGAACAACCCCTTGTTTACACAAACAGACGTGTTTCACATATGAGTGAGGAGTAGGGATGAGCGAATTTTTTCGCCTTGTTTCGCCACGGAAATGACACCCATAGACTTGTATGGCGTTGTGCGTCAAAAAAAGCCGGCGAAATGAAACGGGTCAAATTCGCCGTCCCTAGTGAGGAGTGATATCGCTGCAGTGAGCACCAACCATCTAGTTTTTTTTTGGTGCGCTACCACCATTAATGTGGAAATAGTCTTAAAAGTTCTGGTGGTAAAATGGGTGGGTGTGGCTTAAAACAGGGAGTGGTCAACACTGGCTTCCATTATCGGACCTCCACCAGATAGGCCAGAAAATTGCCGGCCCTCGGTACCAAACAAGTTGAACAGCACTACCCTATAAGATTCCCTGTATCCTAGCAGGCCAGTCTAAAGTCCAAAGTGTAGGTACAGTGGGTCAGTACCATGATAAATACCAAGTCCCGTCCACTAAAAGATATGGGCAGCAGATTTCAGGATGGCTGCCTTTCTATCTTCTTTATGCACAAAGGGCAGCCACTGCTGGTAAAGCCCAAGAAACAAATGATATAATAGTTTCCAGATGGTATAACTATCCTTCTGTACTACACAAGATATTCCCCATGGTAATGGACAGCTGCTGGAGAAGCTAAAGTCAATGGAAAATATACAAAGTGGGAATCATGTCCTCATATTCCTACTGGGAAATAGTTATACCAATGATATCAACAGTCCCGGATGTGGCGAGGTCCAAAGGCCCGGGCCTAGGGTGGCGAAGTTTTAGGGCGGCATGCCAGCCGCATTAGGAACTCAGCGTTCCCGTGCTGCGATTGCACGCGCACCGTGAGGCCTCGGGGCACTGCGGATGCAAATCTGTCCCTGGATATCAACAGTAACTATTCCTGACAAAGCTTCCTGGCCCATACTATTGGGGATATTTGATGGTCATGGTAGGAATATCTAAGCATTTACTCTTTAACATCTGGAAATTGCCTTAGCATTCTAACTCATGGTTTTGCTTGGGTACAGAGATAGCTGGGTTAGTTAATTCAGTGCTGTCCAACTGGCGGCATGTAAACCCCCTTTTGTGGCCCCCCACATGAAAGTCTGGCCCCTGTTACTGCTTACCCTGTGTACCTTTCAAAGGTATCAGTACTGAAATTCACTGACCCTGTAATCCCCCTGCATTGTTCACATCTCAAAACCAGACTGTAAATTCCCACATTGGTTACCTGTTTACACCTCATTCAAACCGATGGAGCACCAGTATTGTGTCACTGTATGTAGCACAGTATGAACTGTTCATCTTGGAGTGGTCCTGATAGGTTTCCCTGTCTCCTCCTCTACTCTGCCAATGCCTCCCCTATTCTGCCTATGTGTGTCATACTCTGCCTGCCCTATGCTTCCTGTGTGTGCCATACTCTGCCTGCCCTATGCTCACTGTGTGTGCCATACTCTGCCTACCCTATGCTCCCTGTGTGTGCCATACTCTTCATACCTATGTGTTACATACTCTGCTTACCTGTGTGTGCCATATTCTGCCTGCCTAATTCTTCCTGTTTGTGCCATACTCTGCCTACTTGTATGTGCCATACTATGCTCTGCCTGTGTGTGCCCTACTCTGCCTGTGTGTGCCCTACTCTGCCTGTGTGTGCTCTCCTCTGCCTGTCTGTGCCCTACTCTGCCTGTGTGTTCCATACTCTGCCTGTGTGTGTCCTACTATGCTCACTGTATTTGCCATACTCTGTTTGCTTGGAAATGTGTTAGGGAATCCCTAGGGTGTCTAATGTGAGCTGGGAGTTGCTGTACTATCCATGTGGGGAGGAGGAGGAGCAGTTTGGATTTAAGTGCTTGTCTTAATATGAGTGATGAATGATACCCCTGCAGTGAGGACCAACTATTTGTTTTGTTTTGGTGTGCTGTTACCATGTGGATATGGACTTGTGGTAACATGGATGTTGTGTAAAGTGGGTGTGGCTTAAAAACAGGGAGTGGCCAACACTGGCTTCCATTATGGCTGGCCCTCCACCACTTGGCCCAGAAAAATGGTGGCCCTTGGTACCACAGAAGTTGAACAGCACTGAGTTAGACAATGCAGTAGATTATCATCTATGATGTTTAGCTGTCATCTCTAGACCCCTTATGTTGGGGTTATTGTTTATGTTATTTAGTAAGTGCCCCATGACAGGCAATTTGTACAATACAAGTTTCTCACCCCAAGACTTCCATAGCATTCCACTCTGCAGTGTAGCTGTCAGCACACCAGAGCAACTTTTACACATATGCAAGCCACTTAAACCCTTAATGGGACTCCACTAGGCAAATACATAATGGAAAAGGACCTGTCCAGGCCCTTTATGCTCATTGTCTCAACAGGCTAGCCAATGCTGTGTAACCCCCCCTACTAATCTAATTCTATTTATCTTATACTAAAACCAGCCTTGTTAGTTCAGAAACATGGAGCAGGGACAGGCAGCTCACACCCTGACATGCACTGATTTACCTGTGAGTAGATGTTCCCATGGTATTACTTAAAATAAAATTATTAAATGTGTCAGTGTCACTATAAATATGACATTTCAAATCTATATCTGAAAGAATTCCTGCATCAGAATGTTTTTATGGTAAAGATCAAGAAGCTGCCACATTCTGTGAGTACAAGGTCCTTATTTCATATTTCAGTAGGTGGCGCTCCTGTGATTATGAAAAACATTCTTTGGGAAGAAGCAGCGGCACTGTGTCCATGGTTCATTGTGTCAGATAAACAGTAGGTGGTGCTCATGTATTTGTTAAGATTTGGCATGAATTCTATTCTATTAACAGTAGATGGCATTGTATAAAGATTTTATTTTGGGGGAACAAGCTGCATTATGCTGCTCTGTTAGCTGCATAATTCATTATTTCACTCATGAACAGAAGATTGTGCTTCTGTAGTCATAATAATTTGGGGAAAATAATGTATTTGCAAAGAGTGGAGACTGAGTACTCATGCAGTTATGCAGGGTCGAACTAGACCATTGGGGCCCCACCGGGACTGCAACTAAAAGTGCCCTCCTGGCAGTCATCGGGGCCCCCTCCTGACTTTGAAAGTATGTCTCCCACACACATGCTCCTGCATGAACAGCGGCTGGTGCACGCATGCGAGAATAGAGGTTTGCCGCTAGTCAGGGGAGTAGGTCTGGGCCGGCAGGGGCCCATCATACCTCCCACCCCCTAATTACCATGTTCATTTTACAAAATTTTGCAGGTTATGAAAGTTTGAACATATTTCTATGTTTTTTTTCAGTTTTGCTAATGAAGATGAATTGCCCTTTAAGCTGTGAGTCTAATTTCTCACAAGGGACCTGTTATCTAAATTGTTATAATTAATTTGCTTATCTCAAAATTGTTACAAAGTATCATAGTTGCACCTGATACTGTTCTGGGCCAAAAGCCAATTATGTTAGAAACATTGTTTCTTTTTTAGCTGTTCAGTGCAGATAAAATCGGTACTTTCTGTGGGGTGAGCTGTCAAAAGCGGGTCTATCCCGTTGAAAACGGGACAGTTAGGAGGTATGGGCCCACGAGGGCTGGGGCCCACCAGGATTTTTCCCGGTATCCCGCCGGCCCATTCCAACCCTGAAATTATTAGAGAATTAAATGTCTATGTAGGAGTTGATACTCAGTCAGTAAAAGAATTGGTCAAGGGCCTGAATACTTTTGCAAAGTACTGTGTATCTAAACAGGATTAATTACATCCATACTGTGAGATTTAAAGGGTTAGTATGTTATAGAATTGCAAATTCTAAGCAACCTTATTAATTAGCTCTCATTTACCTTTTTTTATAGTTTTTAAATGATTTGTCTTCTTCTTCTGACTCTTTCCAGTTTTCAAATGGGGGTCCTTGATCCCATCTAAAAAACAAATGCTCTGTAAGGCTAGAAATGTATTGTTATTGTTACTTTGTATTACTTGTCTTTCTATTCAGACCCCCTCCTATTCATATTCAAGTCTCTTATTCAAATCAGTGCATGGTTCCTAGGGTAATTTGGACCCTAGATTGCTGAAATTGCAAACTGGAGCGATGCTGAATAAAAAACTTAATAACTCAAAAACCTCAAAAAATGAAAACCAGTTGCCAATTCTCACTCTCTAAATCATACTTAAAGTTAATTTACAGAAGAACAACCCCTTTAAACTGTGGTATGCAGAGTAATAAATGAATTTTGCAGCAGTGTGCCCCCACATAGGAGCTTGGGAAAAGAAAGACACTGTTTGTATAGTGGATGGAGGGAAAAAAGGCAAGTGGAAGGGAAGCTGAGGGCATAAATATATGGGAAAGAATGAGACAGTGGGTGGTGATGTGTATCTTTGTGTGTGGGTGTGGGGGGGCAGAGAATAGCAGCAGAGAAAATTAGAGGGGGAAGCACTGGGTTCTCTTCTCTAAATTCATTTGTAAATCGAATTGCAATTGAAACAGCCATTTATATTCACTGCAATTCTGGTCCAGACTCTTCAAACAATGTAGCAATCACCAGCTGATTAAAGGATGGTTCACCTTTAAAGGAAAACTAAACCCCCCAATAGGAAAAGCCCCTACCTACTATCCTACATAGTCCCCCCTCCCTGCTTCCCCCCACATAGTTGATTACCCCTGAAAGTTACCCCTGACAGTACTCACGTATCGGTGTAGAGTAAGCGTAGTGGAGCTCATGGGCGCCATCTTCCGGCTCTTCGGTATTCTTCCTTAAAGGAGTTGCAATTAGCTTTCATTTTTTTTATTATTTGTGTTTTTTTTAAATTATTTAACTTTTTATTCATCAGCTCTCCAGTTTGCAGTTTCAGCAGTCCGGTTGCTAGGGTCCACTGGAATATGAATAGGAGAGGCCTGAATAGAAAGATGAATAATAAAAAGTAGCAATAACAATACATTTGTAGCAAAGCATTTGTTTTTAGATGGGGTCAGTGACCCCCTTTTAAAAGCTAGAAAGAGTCAGAAGAAAAAAGGCAAATAATTAAAAAACTATAAAAAAAATAAACAATGAAGACCAATTGAAAAGTTGCTTAGAATTAGCCATTCCACCGCTTTAAGTCTTCTGGCTACAAATGTATTGTTATTGCAACTTTATTGCTCATATTTCTATTTGGACCCTTTCCTAATTATATTCCAGTCTCTTATTAAAATCAATGCATGGTTGCTAGGGTAATTTAGACACTAGCAACCTGATCTACTGCATTATTTTGGAGCCAGAGAATAGAAAAGGACAGGAAGATGCTACTTTCATTATCAAGTATTCTGACAAAGAACTTTAAAACTGTTGAAAAAGTCTAGTCAATGTATATTGGAAATCCTGCTTTCTTTCCTTATGCAAAAAAAAAGCCCTTGAGGCTTGAGAAAGGGTCCTGTGAGGCCCGACACGTTGCTACACGTTGCTGCTCACATTTGAGCCAATAAAGTGCACTTTTGAATATTATACAATTTGCAGTGTGCTGCAGTATATTGGACTTTTGCAATTGATTTAGCCTAATAATCTGCACTTCTATGGCATACTACTACTAGTGACCAGGTCCGGACTGAGAATAAAAATAGGCCCTGGCATTTCAGGTACACAGAGGCCCAATCAGCCCACACAGAGGCCCAAACCAAATACTGACTTTCTATGGGACTTTATAGCAGATAAGATAAGACCCACAGATTGCCAGTCCGGGCCTGCCAGTGACAAATACTTCCCATCATGCAGCAGCTGGTATGGTTCCCAATTAGGCTTGCCATCTGGCCGGTATTTTACAGGCCTGGCCGGTAAAAATGATGGCTGATCCCAATGTTATTAATAGGGAAAAAAGTTAAAGATATGGGAAGACCGGCAGGTCTGGACTGAGAATTAAAATAAAACGTAGTAATAACTATACATTTGTATCTTTACAGCAGGTCCGGACTGAGAATTAAAATAGGCCCCGGCATTTCAGGTACACAGAGGCCCAATCAGCCCACGTAGAGCATACCTCCCAACATTTTGGAAGTAAAAAGAGGGACAAAATTTTTTTTCCACACGTAGCGCAGCAATTTGCTTGGCCACACCCCTTTATGTGGCCACACCCCCTAATTACCATGTTTGTTTTACCAAATTTGGCAGGTTATGAAAGTTTGAAAATATTTCTCCTTATCTAAACTGTGTTTTTGTGTCTCAAAATTGTTACAAAGTACCTTATTTGCACCTGTTAGCTGTTCTGGGCTCTCTGCTAAAAGCCAATTAAGTGAGAAACTTTGTTTCTTTTTCTGGCTGTTCATTGCAGAGAAAAGAGGGACTTTCCAGTACAAAAGAGGGACTGCGGGTTGAGCTGTCAAAAGAGGGACTGTCCCTCCGAAAAAGGGACAGTTGGGAGCCCAAACAGCCCCACCAGCCCACTAAATATTGACTTTGTACCTTATAGCAGCCCCTCTGGCATTTGCCAGAACCCACAGATTGCCAATACGGGCCTGAAGGCCGGTATTTTTTCCAGAAAAGGTGGCAACCCTATTCCCAATCCAGACTATTGTCACCACAAATAATGGCAATTTGCCATTTTGCACCTTGCCACATGCCATTGTTCGTTGGCCTTTCGTTAAGGGGCCCCAAATTAAACTGGAGCATTAGCTCTGCCATCCAGAAACGGCTCTATGCGCCTGACTATAATGGGTTGTTTATATTTTATTGTATCAGTGAACTTCCAATGTGTTCAGTCAGGATCATGGGCACCCACCGCAAATACCACTAAGATTCATTGTCAGGTTCCTACCCCTGAGCTTGCACTAATTATTTTTGTATGTGGTTTGGTACTAGAACACAAGCGAGCAGATTTCTGGACCTGGGCTAGTTGCCAGTTATTGTTCTCCGAGTCTCTGACACAACGCCCTTTCCCATTCACTGAGCGTGAGAGACTCTCTCACACACACACACACACACCGCCACAGAGAAAGGAAGAGGCGTCGCGTCAATCAAGGGGGCAACGTGACGTGTTGACCCGCCCTTTCGGCCGCTCCTCCCGTTTGGCTCTATCCTGTGACGTCACCGTACCAGCGGCCTCCATCTTGAAGCCGTGGTCTGAGTGTCCGGTCCTCCCGCCCCGGGCAACGGCCTCCCCCGGTATCCGCCTCCATCCGGAGCCCGGGACCAACAGTGGCCAGGGGCAGCATGGCGGGTGAGATACATTGAATGGCGGGGATGCATGGAGGGGCTTATTTCTAATGCTCGCTTGTAATTAGCCACTGTTTGGCTGCAGCGCTCTGTGTGTGTGTGTGAGAGAGAGAAAGAGGACTGTGCAGAGCGGTGTGTGTGAGAGAGAGGGCGAGGACTGTACAGAGCGGTGTGGCGCCGGCCTGTTCTCTGCAGCGCGGATGCTCAGCCTGTTTCAGTGGGGCCGGCTATGAGTTGGCATTGCTGAGAGAGGGACTGAGAGGAATCAGGGATGCTCAGTATTGAGAGGAATCAGGGATGCTCAGTAATGAGAGGAATCAGGGATGCTCAGCACCTCCAGCTGCTTTTTTTCTACTGCTTTTCCCCCTGTCAGCTGCCGGCTGGGGAGTCGCAATGTAACAGCTGGAGGGCAGCTCTGTGGCTCAGCATTTAATGGCAATAAGTAACATTATAATCTATCCCTTGTCATTCTGTCTGGCCTTTCCCACCCACCCCCTGGGTCCCAGGCAAATGCCTTTCTCATCCCCAGACATGTGAGAGCTCCAGGCATTTCCATCAGGTCTGCATTCTGGAAGGGCCACAAAGGCTACGGGCACCCCCATATTCGCCAAAACTTTGCCGGCCTGATGCTGTTGCAAACATGGCTGCCGGGTGGTAGATTCAAACAGCTGTCAGATCTGCAGCCCGCCCGGTCGCCTCTTGTTTGCAGTATAAGCGGGCGATGCAGGGTTTGCTTTGGGCAAGGCGGCAGTTGGGTGTAGAGGGCAATTTGGCTCTGGATACAATTCAGGTCAATGGAGGGCACTTAGCTGCCTGTTAAAGGTGGAAATGGCATAGACTGCGACCTACTGCAAGTCACTCCATGCGCCGTTGCCTTAAAACCGGCTCCATTTGCCTCCATCCAGCTGCTGAGGATGTGCCACAGGTTGGGCGTCCTCTGTGAGCAGTGGTGGGAGCCATCGCCATGTGAGTATACTGCCCTCTTTGTACATACAGATCTGTGCCCCCCGGCGTCCCTGCAGCTTTCTGGTCTGTGTGGGAGGTACGTACAAGCCACACTGGCTCTTTCATTGCTGCACTTTCATTCAAACAATAGGGACAACAATATCCCCCCCCCCCGCACTTCTTGCAAGATTTGAATTCTACTGAATTTCTTGTGTCATGGGATTTAGCATTTTTAAGTCAATTTTTAAGTCAATTTTGCTCAGATTTGAATGCCAATGTTCGGTTCTTGGCAGAACCTGTTTTGGGAGATTTTCTATTGGTCCTGAAGCAATATATATATATATATATATATATACATATCTATCTATATATATCCCTTTAGAAAGATCTGCACTCTCAGGACTTAAAATTAAACAAATTACTTTATTATAAAGTAGAACACTGACTTTCAAACCCAGGCCTAATAAAGTAATTTGTTTAATTTTAAGTCCTGAGAGTGCAGATCTTTCTAAAGGGATGGAGATTACTTGATGACCCTGCACCCAGGCATACTAAAGACTTATATCGAGAGTGCATGGAATATATATATATATATATATATATATATATATATATATTATATATATATATATATATATATATATATATATATATATATATATATATATATATATATATATATTATAAGTTACAGAGGAGTTGCATGACCTGTTTTTATACAGGTCATGGAACTCCAAGGTGACTTCTAATATCCTCATATTTAGCAACAGGGGATACTTTATTTATTATAATACGTTTCAGTGAGTAATGTGACAAATTACATCACTAAGCTCCAATTATAACCTATGACATCACTAAGCACCGTTTATAGGATATAATTTACAGAATAGTCATGGCTCTTGTGAATTATATATATATTTAATGCCTATTGGATACAATGCACAATAGCAATCCGCTTGCACAATGTTGTTAAGGAAATATTTGTGTTATGGGCCAGGCTGGCACACGATGTGCTTGTTCTGTAACGTTTAGTCATGTGATTAGTACATGAATTACTGTGAGTGTTCCACATAGTAATGTATGTATTTACCAGGGTGTATGTATGTATGCAAACATTCACGTGTCACAACAGAAAGAAAGCAAATTTTCTTGGCGTGTTGTTGAATAAACATAAACTCATGCGTACGTCGGAGAGAAGCCTTCCTGTTGAACCTTATATTTGAGGCATATGTTCCATCAGGTACGTTAGTGCATTCTGGTTGAGAGTTTTCCAGTGGAAGCTTTGAGCCACTTGGGTTGGCTTTCCGGTGGTAAGAAATCTCCCAGTTTGTGTCCAGTGAATGTGTATGGGACGTGCTCATAAATATTAGCTGAAGGATACACTCCTGTGCACTCTGATTGGATTGTTTAAGGCAGAGCTATCCAACCAGATATAGTTCTTCAAGGGCTCCATAGATGCTTTGTATGATGTCCTCATTTCAATTTAACCAAACCTCTCAATGTAAATGGCCTCCTTTACATGGAAAAGTTGCCCAGCCCTTATTTATTGCCACCATGTAGCTCACACACCACAAAGCTGCTGCTATACAATATCTTCCTGTGCCAGTTGAACTGCCTTTCACTGCTAGGTCCAGACAGCCTTTGGCTTCGTAATGGACATTCATGTCTCTGCCATTGGGCATAGAGAGGTATTGGGCATATTTGCACTGGTAGAGAAGCACTAAGAACTTAAGGATAACAGTGTCTTATCGGCATTGATTAAAGCAACTCTCAGCACCTAAATAAAGTCGGTTCTGTCGTTCTGCACTGGGCAACTAAGATTCACTGCGGGCCACTAGGTTTTAGCAGCAATAGGCATGAATTCAGGTAAGCAGGGGTGTAATAGAAGAAGCAGATACTGCAGCTGAATGTGTAAGTAGGGCTCAGTGGGGCACTGACTGAGTTTCATTATATAGTGAAACCTCGATTTTAAGTACCCAGATTTTGTTTACCCACATTTTACATTTTTTATTAGTGGTCCCACCAATTACAGTGCATTCCAATGGGTGCATTTCTCTGATTTTAAAGGGGTTGTTCGCCTTTTAGTATGATGTAGAGAGTGATATTCTGATTTACGATTGGTTTCCATTTTTTATTATTTAAGGGTTTTGAGTAATTCAACTTTTTATTCAGCAGCTATCCAATTTGCATTTTAAGCAATCTGGTTGCTAGCGGTCAAATTACCCTGGCAACCATGCATTGATTTGAATTAGAGACTAGAAAATGAATAGGAGAGACCTGAAAAATGAGTAATAAAAAGTAACAATACATTTGTAGCCTTACAGAGAATGTGCTTTTTAGATGGGGTCAGCGACGCCCATTTGAAAGCTGCAAAGAGTCCAAAGACGAATAAAACTATAAAAAATAATGAAAACCAATTGGAGTTGCTTAGAATTGGCCATTCTATAACTTACTAAAAGTTACCTTAAAGGGAAACCACCCCTTTAAGTAATGCTTTCCCGGATTTTACATCAAAATTTTGACCTAATGTACCCAAATACTGCTTTTTTTTCCTCTATGAATTATTTGTGTAATAGAGAGGTTTAAAATACTGACCAGATGTATATTTTGCCATGGTTCTGCCTGTAAATAGTCACTTCCAATTAGTCTGCCCATTATACAGTCCTGCACCAATCACTTATTGCTTTTGCTTTTGGTTGTGCATGTGACTGTACCCAAATATTAGGAGGGTCCTAAAATAATTTTGCTTGGGGGGGGGCGGTAGTATGAAGCTGACAACACCTTAAATAAAAGTGTTAACACATTACACAAGTTATATTTGCTGTTTCTAACACGGAAAAGTACTCTAGGAAATAGACTGACAGCTAATGCTATTCAGCTAAATCTGATTATTTTATAAGTAAGAAGCCATAGATTTTTTTTCTCTGAACTAAATTTGGTTTAAAAGTAACGTTGCCAGAATTCATTTTCACGATTGAAAAGCAAATGTTAATTTTTATCAGTTGGCGCACCATCCTCTTTGCAAACCCTATATAGGAGGCCCCCAGATGGCAGTTGGACATCCTGTTCCCATGTGTACTAACAGGAGATGCAACCGTTGGCCCGTCAGTGCAGATTTCTCTCCCAGATGCGCCTTGCTTCCAGCTATTTGCTTATCCAGACAAATGCTGTTTTCTCTTCCTTATCTGACAATTCAGTTTCCTCCCTTTGTGTGAGTAACGCAGACAACTAAATGCCACCTTCTATACCTTTTGAAGAAGACCCGCACCTAAAGGTGGCCATAGACACACAGATCCGATCGTACGAATCGAGGATTCGTACGATTTTCGGATCGTGTGTGGCGTGTCCCGACTTCTTTCGTCCGGCGGAGATCGGTCGTTTGGTCGATCGGTCAGGTTTGATTTTGACCCGACCGATCCCGCCGGAACCCAGGGCACATCGTAATCGGATCGTTCGGCCATGCGGCCAAACAATCAGATTACACCCGATATAGCCATGTTTGTTAATGGCATATCGGGGAAAGATCCGCTCGTTTGGCGATGTTGCCAAACGAGCAGATCTTTGCATCTATGGCCACCTTAACCTGTGCATTTTACACTTTTAGATTCACAGCAGGCCGGGAGAATTGCAGCGGTTGAATCTGCGCGCTACAGAGGGCGACACATCTCGCAAAAATGCTTTCCCACCTACAATAAAGTAATTCCCTGGCGGGAAAACATACGAGGTGCTTTGTTTTTGAAAGTCCCAACAGTTGTCATGAGAACCTCTGGTGACTTCGGAAGACAAAGCCCCACATAATGTCCCCAACTTCTCACTGGTGATTTACTTTATTCTGTGTTTGAAAGCATTTTTGTGAAAGCTGTTGCCCGCAGTAGCGCAGATTACTGGGTACAACAAATCTCCCCATCTGCTATCACTCTAAGGGGACATTTAAAATTACCCTTGTCACCGAGTCCATGACAAAGAATACATGGACTCTGTGACATTTTATGTGACCGCAATAGTTGTGTGACTATTACACCATTATTTAAGCTCCCCATGGATCCCAACTCTTATTCTGTGGAAACACAATAGGGTCATGGTGTTCCAGGGCCAGTTATGTCTTTGTCCCCCCCTCAGGTCCTCCTAATCAATGGCTGCCCATTCAGAAATGGGGCTTCGTTGGCATCCTACTAAGTGCCACCTTCTCTTGCAAAAGAGCCAGCAAAAGGCAAGTTGTTGGCTTGAACTTTTTTAAATTCTATAGTAAATACAGTATAAAATGTTTTATTTGGCGCTGTATGTCCACATGTTTATTCTTTCTGTGCAGCTTGCTCCATATCCAGCTGAACTTTGAGATTTAGTGTTTATGGATGGGCTCTTAAAATGATCTCAGATCGGGACAGGTGACATGGCTGATACATGTGATGTTTACGTTTGTAACCTTTTTTCATAAGCTAAAGGGGCTGCAGCCAAGTGTTGTCTCAGGTTTGACTTCCACCGAAAAGTCTGGAAATCCACTGCCTTAAGGTGGCCATACTTGGGTTGATAAAAGCTGGCGACAGATAGTCGGCAGCTTATTGGTCTGTGTGTGGGGCCCTCCGACGGGCTTCCTGGGATGTCTGGCCGAGAGTCGGCATGTCGATCGGGCAGGGGTAAAAATCCCATCGGATCGCAGACTGCATATGTTTGTTGATGCAGTCTCGTGGTCCGACCGCCGTTGTGATCTGATAGTTGTGCGAAACAAGCGGATCTCTCTGTATGGCCTCCTTTAAGGTAGCTATACACGGACAGATTTAAAGTGATACAGATGCGTTCCTATAAAAATCATAGGACCATGTCCATATCTAGGAGCTGCTGCATGCCGAATATTTTCAAGTAAAAGCTGCCCCAGCCCCGCGAACCTTCATTAACCCGACCCTCTGACACCGCTTACTGATCTTCCGAGTTGCTTCATTGACGGGCTGGGGGCGGAGCAATCCTTCCATAGGCTGCAGTCCGTTTTTCATTTGTAATTAGCCTATGGAAGGATTGCGCCGGCACAATTCAGCATCGCTGAAACAACACAGAAGGTCACCAGAGTAGGGTTTACGAAGGTTCGCGGGGCTGGGGGGTGCTTTTAGTTGGAGTGCAGCAGCTCCTAGATATGGACATGTTCCTCTGATTTTTTGTTTTATTTGAACGCTTTAAGCTGCTGATTTGGGTCCTTTAGATTCGGCAGCTTATCTGCATGTGTATGGGGCTCTCCAACAGGCCTCCCTGATTGATATCTTACAAAAATCGGCCCGATCTTGATCGGGTAGGCTTGATTTTTCTGATGGATGTAGGACCGCGTTGGCTCATTGATGCAGTCCTTGCTCTGACTTTTCATATCCCCTTCATTCTAATGTGATTGTTCCTGCCAAACGATCTAATTGCCACAATATTGCCCACCTAAGGTTAGCCTGTTGGAGGGAAGATTAGTTTGTATGGTGACCTAGCCAAACAGGCAAATCTTGGTATGTGGCCACCTTTAGAGTGTAGTTTTTGCTGAGACCCCTTTAAATCATCTTGTAATGCATGATTCGTTTTAATATCTAAAAGTTTTGAAGGAAGCACGCATTAGCTAGAAGTGAATGTGGAATTCCTCTGCTGCATGTTGGCAGAGTGCAGATTCAGTTGTGAACATGCAGCCGTTGTTCCATGCGATGCACCTCCTTGCTCTTTCCAGAGGCTGTCGGAGTTGTGAGCGTGAGCTCTTCCTGTGTGGGTGGAACTAGAAGCAGTCATTGTGAGGGTGGTGCAGGATCTGTGTGAAGTGCGGCTGTGTTTTCCCAGGAGCAATGTTCCTGAAGTTTTCGCCCCGAGCTGGCTTTCTGGGTAGCCTTTAGCACTCTGGACCTTAGTGCCTAGGGAAAGGGATAAGGCAGCTGTAGTGTTTTATCATTTCTATGTCTTCTCTCTAAACTTTTCTTTTCTTCTCCCTCCCCACCAATATGATCACGCTGTCACATTTTTGCAGATCATTAGAGGGTGTCTTTATTTATTTTTAAAATCAGAGTCTAAAAAGTCCTTTTTAATTCTGGTATTGTTGATATTGGTTACGTATTAAGAAGCCAGTGGTGTTTGGAGATTTTTTTCGATAGTTGGGTGTCTTTTTTGATTTGAGGCGTTTCACTTTGTGTAAAATTTGACTGGGGTGTAGGCAGGTTGTAACATAGATGTTGGAGTCCCAGCCATGCAAGAACATGTTCATGTCCAAATTCGTTATGCTGAAAAGCCTCAAGCAGGCATGCAGTTCAGCTCTGCTGTCACTTTTGTTTCTGTATTAAACTTGTTTTGTGGCCCACAGAGAGATGGAGTGACCTCTTGGTGTATAATACTATTGTCTTTGATCTCCTCTATATCTTGCAATTTTTATTTTCTCCAGCATCTTTGTGGAACCTGCTGGTAAACAACTGCGATTAATGGGCCTGACATTTCTAATTCTTGCTTACCAGCCCAAAAAGGTGCTGTGACAAACTTGTTTTCTAGGCAACGGCAAAGTCAAAGTGGATCATACATGTAGTTTGTAAATCATGTTGTGGCCCCATTGTGCCTTTTATGTGTTGATGTTTTTGAAACCTGACCTTCCTTTGTGATCGTATATATGTGCCACTTTTTTTTGGCAGTTCATTTGCCGGTCTGTCTGTGGTGTTTTGTGCTCCTGTGATCTCTCTTCACGTGGTTAAGCTTCTGGGTGCTGTCATGTTTCTTTTTATGTCTCTGCTAATACTGCTTCCAGTAAATATAATGGAACTCCAATATGCATATAAATAATACCTCGCCATTGTCCCTCAGCTTACTGCATTTAGTTTTCTTTTAGTCCTGCATAAACATGCTCTGCAGGCACTCCTCTGACCTCTACCAAGAAGAAAATACTAAATCAATGCCCCTTCCCTTTATCTGTCTCATCCATTATATCAGCAAATGCTACAAGCTCCAAACACATTTCTAGTCCACTAATTCCTGCATTGTCTTTGCTTTTCTTTCTCTGATAGAAAACCAGTGACTAGCAGATGTGGGAGAGCTGTTGATAGCTGGGGGTTCTTTGGTTTGTGCTCAGCATCTTCAAGCTCAACATCTCCGAATGTTATCTCCTTAGACCCCGATTTATTTTGAATAGTGCCTGCAAGAGTGATGGCTGGACTGTGCTTGCCTGTGTCTATGGAGGTGATTATATGAATGTCTCATCGTCATTTCTATTCTATCTTGCAGGAGCTGGTGGAGGCAATGATATTCAGTGGTGTTTTTCTCAGGTCAAAGGAGCAGTGGAGGAAGATGTATCTGAAGGTAAGTCTTTCTTTTAAACCTTGTTGAGAAGCCTTTAAAGAGTGAGGCCTTTCAGCACACTTCTCACTAAAACATTTCCTGTACAGGCATCGGTGACCTTTCTTGGCTTATATTGGCCCACTGCTCCACTGAGCGCTTATACAGCAATCCTTAAGGTGGCCATAGATGCACAGATAATATCGTACGAAACGAATTTTCGTCCGATATTCGTTGCGTGTATGGTGGAAAAAGAGCTGACCGATATCGGCAGAAGACTTGGATATCGGTCGGCTCGTCGATCGGGCTGGACGGAAAATTTTGATCGGGTGCCTTTGAAGGGACCCAAACATCGGCCATTGTTAGTGCTGAATCGTCAGATACAGGTAGAATTCTATTGTTTCTTCCCGTATATCTACCTGTATATCTGACGATTCAGCTCTACACGTGTGTATTGAAACGAACAATCTTTCTTGGAAACATCTTTTCCAAGAAAGATCGTAATTGTTACGTCTATGGCCACCTTTACTTGCTGGAAATGGGGATGGAAGAAAGGGCTAGTTGAAGCATTAATCATATTGTGGCGGCTGCTTATCAGCACGGGCCAGGAATAATGGATGGGGCGAAGTACAGGTCAAAAAATATTGCAGGAGAACCTGTTTGGCCTGGTAATAAGTTGAACCTTGGGGAAAATAGACCTTTCATTGACACTCTGATCTTTAATACAAGGAAAAGTAGCACTAGAGTCACTTTAGGGTAGTGGCACACGTGAATGAAATTAGTTGTCCGGCAACAAATCTTCTAGTCTTTGAATCGATTCGGCTTTCCGAAGTTTCCTCGTGAGGCAACTTCAGAAATGTATGCCATCCCACCACGATTCTTATTCTTGCCGGCGGGAAGGCATTTGTGGAGATTAGTTTTCTGAAGAAGAGATTTGTCCCTGGGTGACTAATCTCCCACAAATCTTCGTGTGCCACCACCCTAAAGAAATACTGACATAGAAATTAAACCTTTATTATTTTTTTTTACATGTATCGTAACATAGACTTTGCATGCTATTTATACATTTTCCATAAACCTATTTGCCCGATGCTTTTTTTATGTTACCTATCTGATCCCCCATGCTCCTCTATGAGAGGTCTGCCATATTTGTGGAGTGGTCGGCCATTATCATTAGAAATTCTGACAGGACAGTCGGGTTGGCCCAGGAACTTCAAGTAACAATTACTTACAGAAGCAGACCTATCAACGAAAATCTTTAGTGTCCATATCACTTAATGAACAAAAAATACTAATGTCTTGCCATGACCCTGTAACAGGCCTAATCCCGGTGCAGGTATCTGTTATCCAGAAAGCTCAGAATTATGGAAAGTTCGTCTCCCATAGACTTCATTGTAATCCAATAATCCAAATTTTTAAAAATGATTTCCTTTTTCTCTGTAATAATAAAACTGTACCTTGTACTTAAGCCAAATAAGTTTTAGATTTATTTAATGTTTACATGGTTTTCAAGTAGACTTAAGGTACGAAGTCCCAAATTACAGAAAGATACGTTATCCAGAAAACCCCAGGTCCCGAGCATTCTGGATAACAGGTTAACTAGAAAAGCTGTAATGGCTCTAAAAGGTGGGTCTACAATATATTAAAATATTCGTGTTGGGGGGGTACTCATGCACACATCAGATTTCAGTTTTTGTAAAGGTTTCTAGCTAAAATAGTAAAACTAAATTTGATTTTCAGTGCTTTGAGATATCCGATAGCTGTAGGATTTGTTAAATGATGATGCCTAATGCAGTGTTCTCCCAGTGCACCAGATTATTAGTATGTGCATGGTCCCTTCTGATATTAAAATACTATGGCTTAGTTGATTCAGGAATTGGGCATTTTTGAAAATGTCATCTGCTGATGCAGCATTTCTGCCTGCTCATGGTCCATCTGTAGAGGAGGAAGCAAACAGGAGATGCAGTTCCCCTTGCACTTCCTGCTGATCGTTTGTGTTCTCTGCAAGTACAATTGGAACAATAGGATGGAGGTCATAACATGTGTGGCCCCTTGTACTCTCTCCGTCCATTCTCCTTGTGGGCCAATAGTGTACTGGTCAGCCCGTATATAGCCACCTTTAGACACGTATACACATTGCATCACATTTAATATGATGTACATTTATATTTCTCCTGTATATTTTAATACCGTACTTGAAATATTTGCATAGTGTTGGATAAAGTGTACTTTGAGTTTTTTTTTAATGCTTGTGTGGCAGTTTATTTCCTGGTATTCGTCATACATTCTTCCTGACATAGAAAAAGCAGGTAGTTAATCATTGACAGCCCAGCCCAGGTATTAAAGCAAGGAATCTGCATTGCTGGCTCGATATATTCTCTTGAGGTAAGACTTAGCAGTTCTGATCAGTTAATTTACGAAGTATAATTAACAAAGAATTTTTATGTAAGTTATTTGAGGTTTGTTCGTGTCACAGAGGTCAGCAGAGCCAATAGACATAATGGGACCATATTTTCCTGTATATGGGTAAGACATTAAAGGGATTACATCATGTTTTTTATGGTGCAGTTTACACTGCAAATAGTTCACTCTACCATTTTCCTGAACCAACAAGTTTATTTTTTAGTTGTAATATTGGTGTGTAAGCAACCATCTCTGGTCATTCTACTGGTCATGTGCTTTCAGAAAGAACCAGCACTTCATGATGGAACTGCTTTCATATAAGCTACTGTTTCTCCTACTCAATGTAATTGAAGTCGCAGTTGGACTTGGATTTTTACTATTGAATTTTGTTCTTATATCTACCAGGGGGCTATTATCTAGTTCCAGTGAGCTCTTATATTATTACCTTCCCATTTTTCTGGTGATCGGCTGCTGGGGGAAGTGGGGGGGCTTGATATCTCTCCAACTTGCAGCACAGCAGTAAAGAGTTACTGAAGTTTATTAGAGCACAAGTCACACGACTGAAGGCACCTGAAAAACTATCAACATGTCTAGCCACATGCCAGATTTCAAAATTAAATATATTGGTTGGCTCATTTGAAAAAAAGTCTGCTGGAGTACTATAGCATTTTGGAAACATTGTTTTCCCATGACAGTTAATATAATTTAGGGTGGAATAACCCTGTTTAATTTGCATTATTTCTCTATAGTGTTTAATTAGTACTACAAAATCAAGGGTGCTTTGTTGCTTTACAGCAGAGCCGTTCCTAGTTTCCAAACAAATTGTCCACCAGTTGGTGCGTGAGGACAGGCTACATTAGTGCTAAAATATAAGAATTTCGGCACCCCCAGTGATGACCTTTTCCTTAAAGAGACATATAGTTATGCAGATTCAGTATTCTGGGCACTTTTCCGCCAGTACACTCCCTGCCCCACACCTCTGGTTGCATAGCCAACATAATAGAAACCGTTTTATTGTGGCATCTTACGTCTCCTGTCTCTCACTAGTCATAATGACGGTGTATTGAGATGCTCTTGTTCTGAACGCAAAATCTGGAGTGGTGTCATTTTCACTCCAAGTGGCGACCTGCTGACTGCTTTGTTGGCAATCGCTGTACCGATACTGAGGCGTACCACTACTTAGCGCTGTTTTTTTTATTCTCTTAAATGTTTTGGCTTTCATCTTTGCCACTTGCCTTTTTCCTGGTACATAAGCAACGCTATAGAGCAGGGGTCCCCAACCTTTTTAACCCGTGAGCCACATTCAAATGTAAAAAGATTTGGGGAGCAACACAAGCATGAAGTCCCTTGGGGTGCCAAATAAGGGCTATGATTAGCTATTTGGTATCCCCTATGTGGACAGCTGTACTTGGGACTATAATTAGTTTTTATGCAATTAAAACTTGCTTTCAAGCTTGGAATTCAAAAATAAGCCCCTTCTTTGAGGACCCTAAGAGCAACATCCAAGGGGTTGGAGAGCAACATGTTGCTCACGAGCTACTGGTTGGGGATCACTGCTATAGAGGGTTATTGTGTCCGCAAGTGCAGCTAAGCAAGTGCAGTTTTTGAGCTCAGTCACCATGTCCCCCCCTCCCAGAAATCCAGCGTCATTGCAGTCACAAGGGGACATAGTACTTGATGTAATTAAATATTTTTAATACCATGTAAAAGCAACACCATATATTACTCCAAATTGCCTACAAAATTAGTGTTTTTACATTTATCCAATATGTTTAATGCAACTACGTAAATCAGAAGCAATTGTGCAGAAGTCAGTCTGGTGTTATTCCGCCCCATTCTTTAGGCACAAGTGTGTTGTTCCTACCTTCTTTGATCCGCTACCCACCCGGACCCGCAACTGCCTTATCCGCAACCCGCCGACCACCATCAAACAGCAAGTGATGGCACCTGAAAATCCAACCCTCATTTTCCAGGGTGTCTGCTTTTTTTGCGGGTACCCGACCCACGGCAGAACTCTAGCTCCAGGCTTCCCTTCATGCACAGCATCAATAAGAACAGCCACGCTCAATTTGGAACAGAAGACAGGAAGGAGTGCAGAGTGCAACTATACAGAAGTGCAAAGATGCAAGTACATCGAATGAATGTGGGTCAATATGCAACTCACTGTGCTGAAAATGACCCCTTATGTGTACCAGGCTTTTAGCAGTTCTGATTCCCTTGACTTCCATGACTTTTGGGATCTGAACACACTTCGTTTAAAAGACACCTTTTGTTCTCGAGTCTTTCTCGACCAGTTATTTACAAAAGAGCATTGCAGCGGAAGGACTATATTTTGGAAACGGAACCAACAGTTCCCCCATCTTTTCATGCCTTACAAATGTGCAATTCTCCTATCAATGTGTGCACTGTTCAGGTCTTGGTCAGATGGATAGGGGAATAAAAAGTAACCATTGTTTTCTAGAAGAGTCTGTTGAGTAGATTCACACGGTACAATGCCACCTGGAAGCAGGATGCCCACTGTTATTTGACGGTTGCTTTGCTAGGCCGATGACAAGTTGCCGACCAACTTTTTGCTGTAGTAAGCAAGTTTCACATGGTCTTTATGCAGACATGCTGGGTGCGGGTTGAGCTCTTCTCCTGCTCTCCCTGCCTGCCACTGTTAAATCCTGGCTTCCCACTTCGGGGTTCGTTTTTTATAGACGATGCGCCTGCTCGCCCTGCCCCTTTTGTGACATCATTGTCGGGTCTATAAAAGCAACCCAGAATTGCAGGCCTAGGGCAGGTTAGGGTCTGGTGCGGGTCGGAGAAATCCTGACCCGCATATCACTACTAGGGATGCACTGAATTCACTATTTTAGACTTCCGCCGAATCCTTTGTGAAAGATTCAGCCGAATCTGAACCCTAATTTGCATATGTAAATAAGGGGGAAAGAGAACCACGTGCTGCACGCACAAAATTTTTTTTAAAAAAACAAGTTCAGCTCACTGGATACTGTATGCTCGAAATCTGCAGCAGGGCCTGGATAGTAACTAACCGAAGGGAACAATGAGGTGCAGTGCACCAGAACTGGAGATGCAACTCATATCCAGATGTTAGTGCATTGCATGTAAAGTCTAAGGCCCGAGCCCCAGCTAATAAGAATGGAATCAATGAATTTGAAATCTTATTGCCCCTTTTACTTAAAGGTACATGTTTGGAAGGCGGACAACCCCTTTCAGATTGCATAGTATGTATCCAGTTTATAGAGTTGGTGACCCCCTTCCCAGAGCTGCTCTAGAAAACCATAAGGTGAAAAATGAAAGTTTAATATTCGAAAAAAATGGTCACTAATAAAAAGTAATTGAAAAAAGTCTTTATTTCAGGTGAATTATCTGAATACAAATGAAATGAAATGTAGTGTTGGAAGGGAAATAACCCCTTTAAGAACATGTCCATTTTCACTTTGCAATCTGCCAATTCAGGTATTCTTGTATTGTCAGGGAACACCACAAACCTTTATCTTAAGGGCGCTAAGCTCCCCAAATTTTCTGTCTGCTTACACTTGGAAGTGGTATTAATTGAATGCAGCCGGTTGAAAAGTTTGAAGTACTGTTGATTTTTTTACCTACGTAACAGCTTCAACTGTGATTAAGGTGCTGCATAAAACAAAACTATTCAAGCAGTCTTCTACCCAGCATGCTTAATTTGGAGCTTTGAATTCTTGTTGCTGCTTTCACCCATAAAGAGGACTAAAGTTGGCCAAACCTACAGAGCCCAATCTGCACAATTATCAAAACATTCAAATGTTCAGGCTAGTGACTACATTTCATCAGGAACTTGGGCAACCAGTTAAATCCTTAAAGGGATTCTGTCATTATTTTTATGGTCTACTTTTTATTTCTAAATTACACTAATTATTCACACTATTATTCAAAATTTTATTCTTGAACCAACAAATGTTTTTTTTTAGCTGTAATATTGGTGTGGATG
Source organism: Xenopus laevis (assembly GCF_017654675.1). Lineage (NCBI taxonomy): Eukaryota > Metazoa > Chordata > Amphibia > Anura > Pipidae > Xenopus > Xenopus laevis. Next base: position 136,151,350 of record NC_054375.1, read on the forward strand.
CAGCCATCTCAGTACATTGTGCCTGAGCTTTGAGAAGGAGTCAGTACTTCAGGATGGAACAGCTTTGAAACAGTTTTTGTTTCGCCCCTTCCCACTGCATTTAAAGGAGAACTAAAGCTTAACTAAAAATGTAGCTATAAATGTTGTACATTGTTTTGTGCTTATGTACCAGCCCAAAGCAACCACAGCACTTTAGCAGTAAAGAACTCTGTCTGTCTTCAAAGATGCCCCAGTAGCTCCCCATGTTCTTTTCTGCTGATTCACTGCACATGATCTGTGCTGCTGTCACTTACTGAGCTTAGGGACCCACTCACAATATACAGTACACATAGAATAGAAATGTCTCAATATATTAGTAATTAATACAGATAATTACTACATGGCAGTACAGAAACCATTGCAACTAGCATCAGAATTTAATTTAATCAGCCCTGTAGCATCAGATTATATTACAGACCAACCTCATTTTCTGCTTCATAATTGGCAACAACCCCTAAGCTTAGCTTCTCAACAGCTGCTCAGAGCCCACTGAGCATGTGAGTGTCACAGACACTTTCCAAAATGGTGACCCCTTGTGACAAGTTTGACGTCCTGGATCATTGCTGCTATTGAAACTTTAGGCTGGTGCAATAAAGTTCAGTATATAAAATGTGGCATTTTTAGCCACGTTCGTTTTTAGGGTTTAGTTCTCCTTTAACCACAAACCACATTGTGGTGCTATACTCATGTCTCACTAGGTGGGGCCAGGGGCTTTAGCAAACAAATGCAAACAAATCCTTCAGCAGATGTCTGGAAGCTGCTATCTGGTTAGGTGCCCGTTGTTCTGTTGATAGGCTGCTGGGGAGGGGGTGATATCACTGCCAACTTGCAGTAAAGAGTGACTGAAGTTCATCAGAGCACAAGTTACGTGACTGGGGGCAGCTGGGAAACTGACAATATGTCTAGCCCCATGTCAGATTTCAAAATTAAATATAAAAAAAATCAGTTCTTTTGAAAAATTAATTTTAGTGATGAATTCTGCTGGAGCAGCACCATTAACGGATGCGTTATGAAGAATGTTTCCTGCGACAGTATCCCTTTAAGGGCCATGGCATATTGGGAGATTTGACTCCTGCGGATAAATAAACTCTTTTGAAAAAGATCTTTTGGCAGATTTTGCCTGCTGTAGAGCAGCTTTAACAGTGGCCAACAAATCTCCCCATGTGCCATCAGTCTAATAATACAAAGTGTTTCTTGACCCTGAACAGATCATGATCAAGGAGGACATGTTTGAGGTCCGTATACAAAACAATTCAGACAAAATAAAGTTGGGTGCAAATCCATGATTTTGTGCTGTAGATGAGTTTTTTGCTGAGCTCAGATCTGCTGCTGACTGCATGGAAATGGGATCATTTATCATCAATGAAATCTCTCTGTCTTGAACAAGGCAAATCCCATCCTTCAGCTTCACACACAGCACAGAATTCTGTCAACGTGCCATCTGCTTACTGGTGCTGTATCCGCAATCTACCGTATTTCTAGTAATCAGCCAGCCTTGTAGATATGCTGATCCATCCAAGTCTTTGGCCATGTCCTGCATCACACATACACTTCTACAAATGCTTATAAAAGTTAATACTAACAGATAAGGAAAATGAGTTAATCCACATCATTTTATATTTTACTATCTGAAAATGTCGCACTTTCTTCTCTGTTGCAGCGGATATTATCTCTACGGTAGAATTCAATCATTCTGGCGAGTTGCTTGCTACTGGAGATAAAGGAGGAAGAGTGGTCATTTTCCAGCAAGAGGTCAGTGGTGGTGGAATACTCTGGTGTTCATTTAGTCCATGAATAAAAAAAAGAGGTTGTGGAAAGCCAATTAGTGGCACTACCAAGTAATGAAAAATAGTGGATGTAGTAAAAAGTGAAAAAATACTCCGTTCACCCCAGTCTATTGGTGCATGTATACATTACCAAAATGAAAAATGGCATTTTCATATTTTTCATTTTGGGAATTCATTTAGTAAATGTTTAGTTACTTAGATTATGTATATACTGACACTTTGCGTTTCCAAATATTTGTATACCTCATGTATAGAATTCTAACCCTCCTTATATAGATCGCTGCAAGTACTGGGGACCCGTGAGATTAAGCTAGGTCACAGCATTGGGGAAATGTAGGGAGGCCTATGGCTACCTGCAAATATATTAATTCTACTCTCGTTCATGAAACTATATATACACATGGGGCACACGTGGCGCAGTGAATGGGATTGTTTGAAGCACTGGTAATGGTGTAGTTTTAATTTCTAAATTACACTGTTTACACTGTAAATAATTCACTTTACAATATAAAATTTAATTCCTGAACCAACAAGTGTATTTTTTTAGTTGTAATATTGGTGTGTAGGCACCATCTCAGGTCATTTTGCCTGATCATGTGCTTTTAGAAAGAGCCAGCAGTTTAGGATGGAACTGCTTTCTGACAGGCTGTTGTTTCTCCTACTCAATGTAACTGAATGTGTCACAGTGGGACCTGAATTTTACTATTGAGTGCTTCTCTTATATCTACCAGGCAGCTGTTATCTTGTGTTAGGGAGCTGCTATCTGGTTAACTTCCCATTGTTCTGTTGTGGTTGCTAGGGGGGGGGTGATAACACTCCAGCGTGCAGTACAGCAGTAAAGAGTGACTGAAGTTTATCAGAGCACAAGTCACATGACTGGGGCAGCTGGGAAACTGACAATATGTCTAGCCCCATGTCAGATTTTCAAAATTAAATATAAAATATCTGTTCCGTTAAAAATTAATTTCAGTGCAGAATTCTGCTGGAGCAGCACTATTAACTGATTTGTTTTGGAAGAAAAACATGTTTTCCCACGATAGTATCCCTTTAATGTGTTTTTCCCTATTTAGTTCCCTACAACAATCCAAAAACATGCAGTTCATTGGCTATTGATGAAATTCTAGATCCACTGAATCCAGGAATCTGTTCGGTATGCTGCTAGTATTTGGCTTTTTTTAGCAGGATTCAGCCTGGCCAGACCAAATCACAATTTGCATATGCAAATTAGGGGCGTGAAGGGAATCCCATAACTTTTTAATTAAAAAAAAAGTCTCCTTTCTGTCCCTATTTTACTTGTGCAAATTTGGATTTGGTTTGGTATTCGGCTGAATCTTTAATGAAGGATTTGGCTGATTGGCAAATAGTGGATTTGGTGCTCCCTAGATGAACTTGACGCTAGTTTGTGTATGGTAAGAGATCTTAGATTGCAAGCTCCACTGAGAGATAGGTGTAAGTGCTGTTAAGGTGGCCATACACAGGCCAACAGCTGTCCCTTCTCCGTGCAAATTGTCCTGTGTATTCTGGATACAACCTACCCAAAATGAGAAGTGAAGTGTCGCATTGATGCAGCCGTTGTGTGAAGGTTCTTTGTAAATCCACAGTATGAGCTGAACATTGGCCCCATGGGTGTCCAGATCTGCAGGCAGAACAGCTGGATGGCAAAGTATACCGTCAGTTTAGGTGTGGCTTGTATATAATTACAGAAGAACAATGCATTGCTTTTAAGCAATTTTTTTTTTTTTTTCTTTTGTCTTGGTATGGTGCAACCAGTGCATGTGCAACAGTACAGAAATCAGCTCTGGTATTTGCATGTGCACCTGGATACTTGCCATTCTGCTTACAAATCTTTGGGAATTAGGAGAAGGAAAGTCTGTTTGTACTTGGGGGTGCCAAATGTTGTATTGACTTACCTGAAACCCTGGGTCGGTGCTCCTATCAGCAGAAAAGTGCACCGGCCCGGGGTTATACCAGTGAGCACCATGGAATGATCTTCTTCCGGCTTCTACTTTCTTTGCGTGGCTGAGCATGCATAGGAACAGAGAAAAGCTGAACTTTAACTAAAAAGTCGGCTATTTCGTTCAACTCTAAATGCGTCTGCCCTGGGAAATTTGAAGAAAGAAGAAGACGGAAATGTATTGCTCCGTGATGCTCACTGGTATAACCCTGGGCTGGTGCAGTTTTCTGCTGATAGGAGCACCGGCCCTGGGTTTCAGGTAAGTCAATACAATCACTTTGTGCAAACAGACTTTCCTTCTCCTTTAAAGGTATGAATAAATGCCATTTTCTATGCAGTAATGCAGCTGTTTAAAAGTTCTTCTCTTTCTGCATCATTTGAAATCCTGGAAATCCTGGCAGGGAAGGAGGGACTAAACACTGATGTTACAAATTGTAACAACGTCTCCACAGCTTACAGACAGCATGCAGGAACTACATAACCCACAATGCATTGCACTGTGATGTTCCTTTCCTTCATCGTTTGTGCAGGGAATTGTGGGGTTTGGAGGATGCAGGCTGAGGACAGATGGCTGCTGATACAAAGTAAAGGTGGCCATACATTTGGCGATTTCAGCGAACAAGTGGATCTCTCCCCGATATGCCCACATTGAGGTGGGCCCGATATTGTTTGGGGAAACCCATCGGAGGGCCACATGCACGGACCGATAAACTGTTGACTATGTCTGTCGGCAGCTTTTATCGGCCTGTGTATGGCCAACTTAACAGTAGTCAGTTAGCTCAGCAAAGTAGTCGGACAGATCAGTAGGGGGCTAGGCTTAGGGAACTATTAAAAATCATGTAAAGTCTGCATGTTTTTTAATTGTATATTGCTTCAAATTGTTTACTTTTCAAAAAGCCTGTTATGTTTTTGGGGAGTTTCCCTTTAATGAAACTCAGCGATTCTGCTCAGCAGGGAGAAAGAAATGTATTAAATAAATGTATCAATTTAGAATAGTTTAGAGAGTTGGTGCCCCCCCCCCCCACCACGAGCTGCTTTAGAAGTTGAAAAAATATTTTTAGAAGAAAGGTCATACATAGAAAATAGAAAGTAATTGGAAAACTGCTGACCTATCTGAAACCAACTGAACTGAAAAAAGTGTTGGAAGGTGAGCAACCCCTTGAAATACTCCCTATAAGAGGGCTGCAGTTATATGCAGAACATGAAGCCGGTCCTTGAGCTTCCCGCAATATCTCGATTTTAAAAAGGCATTTGCGTAAAATGTGGGCTGTACCTAAATACTGTGGCTCTAGTCAGTGTATCACAGTGTAACACACCCTTCCTTCTATTTTATACCAAGTACTGTAGACAATGAGCATAGCTTCCTGGGCACTTGATATAAAAATACAGACCACATTTTTCTTTGTAAAGTTTAGTATTCCGCTAGCGTGCTTCTCTCCAAGCCTGCTGCCTCCCCCACTATCACAGGTTACCTAAGAGGTTATTTTACCTTGTGTGTATACACACACACACACACACACACACACACACACACACACACACACACGTGACCCATCTAAATGTATATAGAATTTAGGATTATTCTGACTCAGCAAGATCTTACAATGTAGGTATTGGTGCCAGTAGCTCGTGAGCAACATGTTGCTCTCCAACCCCTTGGATGTTGCTCTCAGTGTCCTCAAAGCAGTTGATTATTTCTGAATTCCAGGCTTGGAGGCAAGGTTTAATTGCATAAAAACCAAGTATAGTGCCAAGTAGAGCCTCCTGTAGGCTGCCAGTCCATATAGGGGCTACCAACAGCCAATCACCACCCTTATTTGGCATCACATGGGACTTTTATATGCTTGTGTTGCTCCCCAACGCTTTCTACATTTGAATGTGGCTCACAGGTAAAAAAAAGGTTGGGGACACCTGCTTTAAAGGAACAGTTCAGTGTAAAAATAAATACTTGCCAAATAGCCTGTACAAATTAAAAAAATGTCTCTTATATAAATGTAATGTATAAAGGCTGGAGTGACTGGATGTCTAACATAACAGAACACTACTTCCTGCTTTTCAGCTCTCTAACTCTGAGTTAGTCAGTGACCTGAAAGGGGGGGGGGCACATGGGACATAACTGTTCAGTGAGTTTGCAATTGATCCTCCGTATTCAGCTCAGATTCGAAAGCAGCAGTTATGGGCCATGTGGCCTTGTAACCAATCCGTGGAAAGCAAAGAGAGCTGAAAAGCAGGAAGTACTGTTCTGGCTATTATGTTACACATCCAGCCTTTATACATTACATTTTTGGCTAACTAACTATAATAAAAACAATTTTTAGTTTGCACAGCCTATTTAATTTGTTTTTTTTTTTTATACTTTTATATAACTTTTATACGATTCCTTTAAGGCTTAAGGCTTTTACAAAAAATGCTATTTTGTATAAATTAGGGTTTTCTATCAGAAATCTTTTATTATCTTAAGTCAAGTGTCTCAGTGCTGCTAATGGTTAGTTCACACAAGGAGATTCGGGGAAAATTTGTCACCTTTCGACTAATTGTCGTCTTCTGAGCAACAATCTCCCCGAACTGCCTCATCGTGTTTTCCCATAGGCTATAATGAAAAGTCGCCTGCGCTAAAGCACGCGTGGCAATGTGTTTTCCATAGTCACCCGAAGTTGCCTCCGTGAGAAGACGAGGCGATTCATCTCCAGGCGACAAAATCTCCCCAAATCTCCTCATGTGAACTAACCCTAAAATTAAACTGCCTGCGAGGCTTTACTTTTCCTTTAGATAATACATTCACTCAAAATGCTAATATTGCCTCACTAAAACTAGTAAAACAACACAAGTTTTGTTAAAAACTTTGTACATATAAAAATGTATAAAATACACTTTTTTTTTTGTTGTTTAATCTGTGTTTTACTTGTTTTTATAATGAGACTTTTACACCGATAGGGTTAGGCAGAAATTTGTGCCCTGACTGTAAGATTCAAATCCCTATTACTATGATAATAATTCCCCAATGGGGCACCTACAAGGTGTGAAAGATTGGCTGAACCAAAGCAGATCAAGTTATTTTAGCTTTGATCTGACACATGGGGAAGAGTTATACTATTAAGTCACTAATTTGTCCTGTTAAACAACTGGTTAAGGCACATATCATGCAAATAAGTTTGAGGGGTGGCACCTTTCCGCTGTCTAAACTGGAACCTTCTTCAGAGCAGTATTCATGAAGAAGAGTTTATATATCTAATCCAAACCATGCGGGCCGGTTGATTGGCTAATGATAGTGGATGTTTTATGTGGTCTTTAGGCTAGACGCAGGTATTATCACAGATTCAAAAATAATCCACCAAATATTCTGCTGCACAGTACTGTGAGGGGCAGATGTATCAAGGGTTAATTAACCCTCGATATTCGACTGCCGAATTAAAATCCTTTCGAATATCGAAGTCGAAGGATTTTGCGCAATTCCTTCGATCAAAGGAATAATCGTTCGATCAAACGATTAAATCCTTCGAATCGAATGATTTGAAGGATTTTAATCCATCGATCGAAGGATTATCCTTCGCTCATAAAATTGTCAGCAAGCGCATACTAGGGGGTCGAAGAAATTTTTAAAGAGACAGTACTTCGACTATCGAATAGTCGAACGATTTTTAGTTCGAATCGTTCGATTCGAAGGTCGTAGTCGAAGGTCGAAGTAGCCAAAAAAACATTCGTAATTCGAACTATTTTTCCTCTATTCCTTCACTCGAATTTAGTGAATGGGCCCCTAAGAGTGTGAGAGAGTGCATACCTCAAATATTTACAGACTGCACAAATACTGATAAAGGAGATAAAGAGCTTTCAATCTAAGGAGAAGGGGGTATATGAGACTGTGTAGGAATGGGCAGAATCTGGAGTCTGTCGAGATACTCTGAATCCTTCTTGGCATATCCCACTGTTTGTGCCACCTTGTGGCAGGTTCTAAGAACAGCAGGCACGTAGTTATGGGGAACTAGTGAAGACAGTGGGGAAACTCAGACAAATTAACAATGTTTTGGTTTTTTTTATGCATGATTTCTGCAGAGCAAAAGCCCTTATCACCGGGGGGAGTATAGTGTTTACAGCACCTTCCAGAGCCACGAGCCAGAATTCGATTACTTGAAAAGTTTAGAAATAGAAGAAAAGATCAACAAGATCCGGTGGCTACCGCAAAAGAACGCAGCACAGTTCCTGTTGTCTACGAATGGTGAGTTCTAAAGCGACTTAAAGGAAAACTATACCCCCAAAATGAACACTTGAGCAACAGATAGTTCATATCATATTAAGTGGCATATTAAAGAATCTTACCAAACTGGAATATATATTTAAGTAAATATTGCCCTTTTACATCTCTTGCCTTGAGCCACCATTTTATGATGGTCTGTGTGCTGCCTCAGAGATCACCTGAACAGAAATACTACAACTCTAACTGTAACAGGAAGAAGTGTGGAAGCAAAAGACACAACTCTGTCTGTTAATTGGCTCATGTGACTTAACATGTATGGTTTGTTGGTATGTTTGTGAGTACAGTGAATCCTATGATCCCAGGAGGTGGCCCTTATTTTTTAAAATGGCAATTTTCTATTTATGATTACCCAATGGCACATACTACTAGAAAAGTATATTATCAAAATGGTTTATTTACATGAAGCAGGGTTTTACATATGAGCTGTTTTATGCAATATCTTTTTATAGAGACCTACATTGTTTGGGGGGTATAGTTTTCCTTTAAAAGTGGCATTGTCTAAAGCTGGAATTGGTCATCCCATAGCAAGCAACTTTTTATATTGGAGAAATGAAAATATTATGGTGATTAATGGCCACTGTGATTTTATACAATATATGCCTGAATTTTCTGCTGAATTGTAAGCACCTTGCTACATTAAATAAATGTACTGTACTGTGTACACTGTGGGCATGCACCCATCTTGTTTTTATGTAAGGCTGAACAAGGAGTGTGCTTGTAGAGATTCTTGCGGCATCACTAAGGTGTAGATTATGAAGGGCAAGGTTCTATTTATAGTCTTCAGAGTCTAAGAGAAATATGAATTGTAAATCCACTTCACATCCCCTGTGTTTATGTATGAAATCTGCTCTGTTGGCACACTCCTTGCATGCAAAGTACATACAGCTCGGTACTGGTACAGCAACTTGCATATCATTATGTAAAAATAGTCCCCCCCCTCCCCCCCGAGTTTAAGTGCTTTATTTCTCTGTGCGCATGCATTATCACTCACTGCACTGTAGCTTTAATTGCTTCTTCAGCAGCTGCAGAGCTTTGCCCTTAAAAAGGCCATAGATGCAAGGACTTCCCAATCTCCCGACCGGCCACTAACCATTCAGATCAAATAAAGTAGAAAGAACAATCGGCCAATGTTCTGCTCCTGACAGCAATCGTACGAAAGTTATGTCCGACAAAAGCTCGTTTTTTTAATCTATTTAAAGCTTTATTTATAACCTGTCCTATCGACCAAACGGCCGATCTCTGTGGTACGAAAAATGTCGGGACTCTCCACACACGGTACGAAAAATCGTACAAATCCTCGATACGTACAATCAAATCTTTGCGTCTATGGCCAGCTTAAAGGTCGCCATAGATGCAAAGATCCGCTCGTTTGGCGATGTTGCCAAACGAGCGGATCTTTCCCCGATATGCCATTAACAGGCATGGCTATATCGGGGGGGGGGGTAATCTGATCGTTCGGCCGTATGGCCGAATGATCAGATTACGATGTGCCATGAGCTCCGGCGGGATCGGTCGGGTCAAAATCAAACCTGACCGATCGACCAAACGACCAATCTCCGCCGGACGAAAGATGTCGGCACATGCCACACAATCCGAAAATCGTACGAATCGTGTGTCTATGGCCCACCTTTAGTCGTAACACTGTTGTGTGCCTCTTACAGACAACTTAAAGGAAAACGTTACCCCCAAAATGAATACTTAAGCAACAGTTTACGTCACATTAAGTGGCATATTCAAGAATCTTATCAAACTAGAATATATATTTAAGAAAATCTTGCCCTTTTACATCTCTTACCTTGAGCCACCATTTTATGATGGTCTGTGTGCTGCCTCAGAGATCACCTGACCAGAAATACTACAGCTCTAACTGTAACAGGAAGAAGTGTGGAAGCAAAAGACACAACTCTGTCTGTTAATTGGCTCATGTGACCTAACATGTATGGTTTGTTTGGTACGTTTGTGTGCACAGTCAATCCTACGATCCCAGGAGGTGGCCCTTATTTTTTAAAATGGCAATTTTCTATTTATGATTACCCACTGGCACATACTACTAAAAAAGTATATTATTATGAAAATGGTTTATTTACATGAAGCAGGGTTTTACATATGAGCTGTTTTATGCAATATATTTTTTATAGAGACCTACATTGTTTGGGTGGTATAGTTTTCCTTTAAATATCTGCTTTGATCTGCATAAAAAGTCTTTATCCTGATTTTCAGTACATTCTGAAAAGCAACTACCTGTGACATGGTTCATTTTAATTTGGTATTAGAAATCCTGGGTATCTGTGTGTGTCAGGTATTGCGTCTGATCCCTAACCCCTCAGGTGTGTCAAAAAATACTAGTGGGCAAGTCCTTGTTTGCTAAAGCTTTTCATAGACCTGGCACCCAGATTCATCAAGTTCTGATTAAGGAACAGGGCCAAAGTTAGTGACTAGAAGGGCCATGGCAAGGAAGAAGCCTGGGGACAACTAACACAAAGCCCTTTCAGCAGCCTTTTAGATTTTAGAAGGATGTTGGAATTTAAAGGGGTGGTTCACCTTTAAAGGAGAATTCAACCCGCTATAAAAAAAAGCCTCCCCTACCCATGGGAAAACCCCATTTACTCCTTCTCCCCCCCCCCCCCCAGAATACCTACCCCCGCCCGAGCAAGTGCCCCTAATTTTCTACTCACCCCTTGCGGCAGATTCAGGCCTCTCACGGCAGCCATCTCCTTCTCCCGTGATCTTTGTGTATTGACGGCATTTTCGGGGCATGCGCAGTTGTAGTAAATTTCCGGCCCCTCTGCGCAGGTACTGATAGTCAGGAAAATGTTGGTGCATACGCAGTGGTTCTAGACCGGAAATTTACTCCAACTGCGCATGTGCTGAAATTTCCAAAGAAGAAAGAAGATGGCGTCCGTGAAATCCCATGGCCAGAATCTGCCTGGAGAGGTAAGTAAAAAAAAAAATTAGGGTTGAATTCTCATTTGGATGAATAAACTTTTAGTATGTAATAGAATGGCCTATTCTAAGCAACTTTTCAATTGGTTTTATTATGTTTTTTATAGTCTTATAATTATTTTTTTTTCTGTTGACTCTTTCCAGATTTCAAATGGGGGTCACTGACCCCATCTAATAATCAAATGCTCTGTAAGGCTAGAAATATATTGTTATTGCTAATTTTTATTTCTCATATTTCTATTCAGGGCCTCTCCTATTCATGTTCCAGTCTCTTATTCAAATCAATGCATGGTTGCTAGGGGAATTTGGACCCAAGCTACCAGATTGTTTATAATACAAACTGGAGAGCTGCTGAATAAAAAGCTAAACTAAATAACTCAAGAAAGGCCCGTTATAAACAAGCTTACACTCTAAAGGGAAGGGAATAAGACACAAGATGTGGGAGTGGGCAAGATCATCTTAGGAAATGTTAGCACTAGTGCCATGCCCCTGACACTAGAGAGGAGAGGACCTTACTAGAAAGATGAGAAATACAAATTAGCAATAACAATACATTTGTAGCCTTACAGAGCCTTTGCTTTTTAGATGGGGACAGCAATGCCCATTTGAAAGCTGGAAAGAGTCAGAAGAAAAGGCAAATAATTATAAAATTATAACACATAATGTAAACCAATTGTAAAGTTGCTTAGAATTGGTCGTTCTATTACATACGAAAAGTTTTCTTAAAGGGCACCTATCACAGCCAAAATCAAACACATATTAACAATCTGACCAGTACAAGCTAAACACGTTTAATCAAACTACATATATAGTTTTTTGAAAAAACTGCAGGTTTTAAAAAAAATCCCTTACTTTGTCAAATGGGTTCTTTCACTGAGGGAGGCCATACTATGACTATAACAGAGACGCTAATATGCAAATTTCAGGAGCATGCTCAGATAGTAACACTGCTTTGAGTATTCTACCCAGAATGCCTTGTTTAAGTAAACTCCTCCACTAGAAGTATCAGGAGATTTCCCTATCTTGTCCCCTGCTGGTAAAGTCATTATGCAAATGAAGGGCACACACTAACTTCCAGCAGGTGGCAGCACTACTGAACAGCAGCTAACACACAGGTTTGGTTGATTTGAAAATAGCTTAGAAGGGTTGATAAGCAACAAGGAATTTCAACTGAGCATGTGCGAGATTTCAGAGCTGCAGTTGGCTGGGAAGATATAGGTAGGAGGAGCCAGTGAAATCCAAGATGGCTGCCTCAGCTAGAACTGCAGGGGAGATAGGGGAGATCTTGCAGAAGGAATAGTGAGCTGATGATTTACATTATACAAACAATTCTAACTGTCTGAGAGAAAAAAGTGCTCTCTTGTGTTCAGCCTCGGGGTATGTGCAATGTTCCCCGGCTTTATGAGCAGCAGTATTGTCATTCCTGAGCCTAATGTGTCTGTCATTTCTCTCCAGATAAAACTATTAAGCTGTGGAAAATCAGTGAACGTGACAAGAGACCAGAGGGTTACAACCTAAAGGAAGAAAATGGGAGGTATAGGGATCCAACCACTGTGACCACACTAAGGGTGAGTTCCCAAAGCCAACACACTTGTTCTTTTTGACAACCTCGCCTCTGTATTGGGGGCAGCGGATTTCATTGAAAGTGATGTTCTGCGTTGTAGATAAAATACTGAGCCTAATGGGTTGTTTAGCGTGAATTGATTACAAGGAGTTACAGCAAATTGCTTCAAAGTTGCATGTAGCAATTAGTGGCTTGTACAGATGGAGCCGACTATATCACAGTATCCGTTTTAGTGGGATAACCTAAATGGACAGGGTGAGCTGTCTGGGCCGAAGGTCTACAGATAATCTGACACAATGGGCAGTTACCTATAGCAACCAATCAGTGATTAACTTTATAAAGCCAGCTGCAAGTAGAACAATGAATGCAACAATCTGATTGGTTGCCATGGGTTACAGCCCATGGACAGATTTGCCCAGTGTTGATAAATGACCTCCATTGACTTTCCAGTTGCACCATTAGATCAAGGCAGCCATTTGGCCTTCTGTAAACTAACTTCTGTAAAGCTGATTTATTGGTACAGGTATGGGACCTGTTATCCAGTATGCTCGGGACCTGGGGACTTCCAGATAACGGATTTTTCCATAATTTGGATCTTCATACCTTAGAAAATCCTTTAACCATTAAATAAACCCAATAGGCTGGTTTTGTTTCCAATAAGGATTAATTATATCTTAGTTGGGATCAAGTACAAGCTACTGTTTTATTATTACAGATAAAAGGAATATTTATTTATTTTGGATAAAATGGAGTCTATGGAAGACAGCCATTCTGTTAATTCGGAGCTTTTTGAATAATGGGTTTTCGGGGGATAACGGATCCCATACCTGAACAGGGCTTTCGCAATGTTTTGCCCTTCTGATATCTAGCTGAAAATAGATGATTCTAGATACAAATACTAGCTATATAACGGGCATAAAAAATACTTTTGGGCAAGGGCCCCACCAGCACATAGTAACATTGTCTTTTCCCCATGGATCTCCATCGGCCCTGCTGTATAATCCAAACATTGTCCTTGTTATCCTGATGAGGGCTGGCACATTGGTTCTAAACATTTGTGCTTTTTTGTAGGGATGCACCGAATCCACTATTTTGGATTTAGCTGAACCCTCAAATCCTTCACAAAAGATTCTGCAAATTAGGATTCAGGTTCGGCCGGGCAGAAGGATTCGGCTGAATCCGAATCCTGCTGAAAAAGGCTGTGGATTTGGTGCATCCCTACTTTTGTGGAAGTTCATCTCCTACATGGTGCATTTATCTCTGGCACCCATTGGCTTCTATTTTGGTTCTGTGTAGGGATGCACCGAATCCACTATTTGGGATTCAGACGAATCCCCGAATCCTTTGTGAAAGATTTGGCCAAATACCGAACCGAATCCTAATTTGCATATGCAAATTAGAGGCGGGAAAGCAAAACGTGGAAAGAATGTTTTACTTCCTTGTTTTGAGACAAAAAGTTGAGTGATTTCCCTTCCCACACCTAGTTTACATGTGCAAATTAGGATTCGGATTTGGTTCGGCCACACACAAGGATTCAGCCGAATCCTGCTTGAAAAGGCAGAATCCCGAACCGAATCCTGGATTCTCTAGTTGTGTGAAATAGGTGTGAGTGGACTCTATACATAGCTCTCCAAAATCAATGCCCTCCGCCTGTCTGCTAATGATTGCTTAATTCCGATTTCCCCCGCAGGTGCCAGTATTCCGCCCCATGGACTTGATGGTTGAAGCGAGTCCACGACGGATATTCGCCAATGCCCACACGTATCACATCAACTCCATCTCTGTCAACAGTGACTATGAGACTTACCTGTCAGCAGACGACCTTAGAGTCAACTTGTGGCACCTGGAAATAACGGATCGGAGCTTTAGTATCCTTTGTTGCACGGAGTTAAAATCATTTGCACTATGTTTAATCCCACTTTGTGGAAAGAGTCGTAAGCAGGGAGTCTTGTTTCAGCCAGGGGCGTAACTATAGAGGAAGCAGACCCTGCAGCTGCAGGGGGGCCCAGGAGGTATAGGGGCCCCATGAGGCCCTAATTCATATACAATTTCAATAAATATTGGAGAAACAAGTCAACCTCTAAACATTTTGGGGGCCTGAAAAATAATTTGCTGTGGGGCCCAGTAATATCTAGTTACGCCACTGGTTTCAGCCTTACTACTCTGATGCTTATTGATGCTTTCTACATACGTTTCCTTCACTCCCTGTCACAGATATTGTAGATATTAAACCTGCCAACATGGAGGAGCTGACGGAAGTTATCACAGCTGCCGAGTTCCACCCTCACCACTGTAACACTTTTGTATACAGCAGCAGCAAGGGCACAATCCGCCTGTGTGACATGCGAGAGTCGGCCTTGTGTGATCGCCACTCCAAGTGTAAGTAGCATTCAGGTAATATATATAATTCCCCCACAGCCTGCTTACAATTAGTGTTTTCATAGGGCTTGTTCACACTTTTCAGATTGCTCAGCAGAAATAAAGACTTTTTTCAATCACTTTCTATTTGTGACCGTTTTTCTAATATTAAAGTGTAATTTTTCGCCTACTAAAGCAGCTCTGGGGGTGGGGGGTTGCCGACTCTTTAAACCGTTCTAAATTGATACATTTAGTTGATACATTTCTTATCCCTGCTGAGCAGAATCCCTGAGTTTTATTAAAGGGGAACTCCGGATTCCAAACCAAAATTTGATAGAGGCCCACATAACACAGAAACACTTAATTTACCCATCACAGTTACCGTACCTGTTTCTTCAAAAAGTATGAATAGATGCAATTTTCTATGCTGCATCATTTGAAATCCTGGTAGGGAAAGGGAGATCTAAACACTGATGTTACAAATTGTAATAACTTCTCCACAGCTTACAGACAGCACTTAACCCACAATGCATTGCACTGGGATGTTCCTTTCCTTCATCGTGTGTGCAGGGAATTGTGGGGTTTGGAGGATGCAGGCTGAGGACAGATGGCTGCTGATACAAAGTAACAGTAGTCAGACGACTCAGTAAAGTAGTCCGAAAAAAAACATGAAAACATGCATATTTTTTAATTGATGTATATTGCAAAATTGCTTTAAATTATGTTTACTTTTTAAAAAAACATATCAACTAATGTAGCAATTGTAACTGTTCAGAATCTGCTCCAGGATTACTGAGCTGCCAGACTGAAACATTAGAGACAGGAGCATTAAACTTCAGTTTTGGGAATAATGGTAAAAGTAAAAGATGGAAAGCAACTGAAAAAAAGTCTTTCTGGTGAACAGTCTGATCACGGCTGAATTGTAAAAAGTGTTCGGAAAGTGAACAACCCAGTGAACAGTTCAGTGTAAAAATAAAAACTGGCTAAATAAATAAGCTGAATGTTTGTAATATAGTCAGCCAAAAATGTAATGTATAAAGGCTGGAGTGACTGGATGTCTTACACAACATAACAGAACACTACTTCCTGCTTTCAGCTAACACTGAGTTAGTGACTTGTAGGGGGGGCCACATGGGACATAACTGTTCAGTGAGTTTGCAATTGATCCTCAGCATTCAGCTCAGGTTCAAAAGCAACAGATATGATCCATTTGGCTCCCCCTCACGTCACTGATTGGTTACTGCCTGGTAACCAATCAGTGTAAACCAAGAGAGCTGAAAAGTAGTGTTCTGGCTATTATGTTACACATCCAGTCACTCCAGCCGTTATACATTACATTTTTGGCTAACTAACTATATTAGAAACATATTTACCCAGTTTTTATTTTTACACTGAACAATTCCTTTAAGGCAGAGTTACAGCTTAAAGTCTGATACTAAACGATGGGTTAAGATTCTCTCTTGAATATTCTTTATTAACAGTATTTGAGGAGCCAGAGGATCCCAGCAATAGGTCATTCTTCTCAGAGATCATCTCTTCCATATCCGATGTGAAATTCAGCCACAACGGTCGATACATGATGACTAGGGACTATCTGTCAGTCAAGATCTGGGACCTGAATATGGAGAACAGGCCAGTGGAAACTTATCAGGTCAGCCTATGCCTTAAGCTTACCACCCAGATGGTAGGTGCACGTATTTTAGGCAGAGGCACACTTAGCAGGTTTGACTGGTGCATTTTTGAATCACTATTCAGTTCACTCACTGTAGGGGAGGGCTAGACAGACTTTGGTGCTACAGAGGTTGCAAAACTGCAATTCCCTGTATGTTCTGCTTATGAAGTTGGCAAGAGCTGACTGCCAGAGAGTGCTTATTCCTATTCCGCCATCCGTAACTAGGTAAACTAAGGTACTTCCCAAGTTACATTGAGTAAGCACATAATCGGGTGCTGTTGGAGAAAATGAAACAATGCTAAATTTCCCTTATAATTCCACATTAAAATTCCTTCTTTGCACCTTAGTGCTCTTGTTGCTTAGCTTATTATCGTCGTACAGGCTAATAGTTCTCAATGGCATTCCCCAAGTTCTATGTGTAGATTTTATAACAGGGAAAAGTTCACTTACCTGATACTTGGCAGAAAACTCAAGGGTATTGCTGCAGAAGCCCACCACTGGCAGCTTTTTCCATTTCTTTCTGTTTCCGGTCCAGGCAGGTACATGCGCAGTAAAGTAAAAGCCGGTCTTAGAGGGGCAGCTGGATTTCTCACTTTACTGCACATGCGCCTAGATGATCTGGTAGATGATCTGCTTACATGAGCATGGGCCTGGTGTATCTGGATAAGCAGTTATAAGGGCTGGGGGGGGGGGGGGTAGTTCTTCTTTAAAGATTTATCATATTTATATTGTTATTTTTAAGGTGTGAATTTTTTACAAATGCAATATAATCCGTATAATCTAAAATAAGATCAGACATGTCATTTAGGGGCAGATTTATGAAGGGTCAATTGAAATTCAAATTTTCGTTATGGTCAGAACTCTCAAATTTGAATAGGGAATTATCCAAACCCGGTTCAAGTTTTTTTGTTTGTTTTTTTTTTTTTAATTCAAATTAGGTTCTCGATATTTTTCATACTCTGGCCCTTTAAGAATTTAAATTCGACTATTCACCACCTTAAACCTGCCGAATTACTATTATTAAGTCAATGGGAGAGGTGCAGGGATCAATTTGGAGATGTTTGCAGCCTTCCTGACTCAAATCGAGTTTGATTGAATTTGATTCGAGTTTTTGCATCGATTAGTCTGAGTTTAAAAAAATTAAATTTTATTAATACATTTCCCCAAGTCGGATTTCAAATTCATTGGAGTTTTAAAGAAACTCGCATAAATTTGACCCTTGATAAATGTGCCTCTTAATGTCTGTTACAGTGGGGTTTGTCATTAAATACATTAATAACTGCACTGGCACAACAGGTGGGCTGGATCTCTACGCTGCTCACTATTCCTCATCACTACTTTACTTGTGTTTTTAGAACACCCTGCAGCAACAATACACAGTGAGAAGCCCCCTCTGGCGTCTTGTTTAAATACTTTGCTTTGCTTCACTTTGCTAAAGTGACTGTCCTTTTTAATTAGGTACATGAATACCTCAGGAGTAAGCTTTGCTCCTTATATGAAAACGATTGCATCTTCGACAAGTTTGAGTGCTGTTGGAATGGGCCTGACAAGTAAGTATTGCTTTATACAGAAATACATTACAGCTACATCACACAGTGAAGATCTCAATGAAACACAAAGGATTTAGCACACATGCTATTGTGAGTGCCATCTGACTTTTTTTGTTTCATGCCGATTACTTGAGAAAGTAGACGCATATGCATTTTAGCCTGTGGGAAGGAAACAAGGGATGTTAGACTGCGGCAGCCAAGATATATCACAGGTGTCAACAAGTCTCCTGTACCATTACCCTAAGGGCTACAGGAGATTTTCTAGATCTAAGGTTAGCCATTGATCATGCAAAGCGAAGCTGTCTGAAATCAGAAGGTATTTACTTGTCTCATTACATAAACACAGCAGTGCCTAAATACCAACAATGAGTTTTAACTCTCACATAAGGCATTTAGGGGCGGAAACAAGCAAATCACTCCTTTATGTCCCTTTGGCCAACTATGAATCCAGAACTGGTTTTATAGCACAGAAACAGCCTAATCATGGTTCAGGGCCTTATATCTAAACTTGCATCTTGTTAAATCTCATCAGTGCAACATATTGGAACATGGCGGATAGGACTTGGAGACTAGCGATATAGAAAACTGAACCTTGGCTAAAAGGAGCCAAAAAGTGCTTCACAATGCCTTATGGGAGAATTAAACTTGGTATTTAGGCAGTGCTATGTGTATGGCATGAGACCAGTAAATGCACTTTAAGAAAAAGTCCCAATGTAAAAACCTAGAAAGGTTATTGTCACACCAGTAATCTGTGGGGCCAGGGTGCTCATGCCCCTGACCTACAGTTCGAGGTATCCAACTAAAGGAGAAAACAGCAGGCACTCAGAGATCCCACAAACAGGCTTGTAAAATAACTTTTTTTAGGCCAGAAAGTAGATTAACACATAGCCTTACGCGTTTTGTGCCAGTAGGCACTGTATTATAGGCTGTTCTGGATGCATAGTTGGCCAAAGGGACATAAAGGGAGTGATTTGCATGTCTCCACCCCTAAATGCCTTATGGAATAAAAAGTCAGTGCTATGTGTATGGCATGAGACCAGTAAATACCGCCTGATTTCAGACAGCTTCATTTTGCATCTAATTGCTTGTGAAGGGCTTTTTGTCTCCTTTTAGCAGATTTAATGCAGATGTAGCACATTCGCCCGCTGTTGGAGTATTCACCTCTGCCTTCCTCACTATCTCTGCAGCGTTGTCATGACCGGCTCCTACAACAACTTCTTCCGGATGTTCGACCGCAACACCAAACGCGACATCACCCTGGAGGCGTCACGGGAGAACAGCAAACCCCGCACGGTGCTGAAACCCCGCAAGGTGTGCGCCAGCGGCAAGCGGAAGAAGGACGAGATCACGGTGGACAGTCTCGATTTCAACAAGAAGATCTTGCACACGGCCTGGCACCCTAAGGAGAACATCATCGCCGTGGCTACTACCAATAACCTGTACATATTCCAGGACCGAGTCAATTAGCACTGGCCCCTAGTTCCGCCTAGTTCCAATAGTCCAGCCTAGAATTCATAACCCTGTTCCAAATCTGAGGAGAATTTCCAACAGTACGGAAACGTTTTTTTGCCAGTCCCTCCTGGTGTGACTTTTCCAGTGTTTAAGGTGCCATCGATATTCTTTTTATAGCTGCGCGGGGAGACCCCCCTGCTCCTGTCATTTTCTTGCCCAGCCGGATTAACGCTGGGTTTACTGTATCTCTATTATTTTTTTCTTTTTAACCATCTCGCCTGACTTGTAGATTTAATATGTATTTTTTTTTTATTTTGTGATGTCAAATGCAGTACAGGCCTTTATAGTTTAGGATTGTACCTGTAGGGCGGGGTAGGGTGCCCCCTGCAGTACTAATGAAAAGAATTTTGTTACTTTCTTATATTATTTTTTTCCCCGTACAAAGGTGTCTTTGTTTAATTTTTTATCCACTAGATTTTTTTTCATTCTATAGCTTTATCAGGTTCATTTGCCACCCCCTTTTTTTGTCCTTTCTCTCTCTCTGGGGCATATTGATCAAAGAGTGAAGTTAGAGATCACCAGTCCACTAGTGTGAAATTCCGAACTCTCCATTCATTTCTATCGGTTTTTTAAAAGACTATCAATGGGTGAAAGTTCATCCTTTGATAAATAGGCCTTTCAACATCCCATAGAAATGAAGAGAGTGGCGGAATTTCACTCTAGTGGACTGTGGTGATCTCTAACTTCACTCTTTGCTAAATATACCCCTCTCTTTCTCTCTCGCTCTGTTCTACTTTTGTTCGTCTCCTGCCCTTCCCTCTTCCTGCGCTGGTATAAATCCAACAGCTATAAAGCACACAGGGAATTGGGTTGACCTTGGCAGGGTTGATGGGATTGGTGGGAGGGGAAGTTCTATGGCAGAAAGTTGTGCATCGGTCACACTTTTTAATGACAACCTGACTGTATTCACTTCTTGCCTTCTCTGGGCACTGAAAGGGGGTGGGACAAAAGGATTTAAGGAGAAAAAAAAAACAAACAAAAATAATAAAAAGCCAAAAAACGAAGGATAAAAACTACTGAATAAAAACCATGGAGAAATGCGACGTGTGTAATTAGTATTTTAAGTGTGTGTGTTTCTCTGGCTTGCCAATGGAATGATGAACCAGGTATGCGTGGCCCTTTACTCTATTTAAAGGGAACATTTTACTTTTTAACACAATTTGAAGAACACGGAGCACCAAAAAAATCCAGTGTCTATTCATCAAAAAAGTAGAAATGTATTAGTAGTTAGAAGTAGGGGGGGTGGCTGTCACATCTCCAATTGTAATATAAACTGATGTTACAGGGCTGATTATTAAATTCTGATGTTAATTGCACTGGTTTCTGTGCTGCCATGTAGTAATTATCTGTATTAATTACTAATCAGCCTTATATTGTGACATTTCTATTCTATGTGTACTGTATATTGTGAGTGGGTCCCTGAGCTCAGTAAGTGACAGCAGCACAGAGCATGTGCAGTGAATCAGCAGAAAAGAAAATGGGGAGCTACTGGGGCATCTTTGGAGACACAGATCTTCCTTCCTAAAGGACTGTGGTTGCCTTGGGCTGGTACAGAAGCACAAAACATAATGTACATTACTAGCTACTTCCTTAGTTAAGCTTTAGTTCTCCTTTAAATGCTCCCCTTCATTTATTATTAGTTCTTATACTGGCCACTCATACAGCCTTATTTAGCTCATAAAGCATGAGATATTGGTTTTAAAGGGGGTCGTTCGCCTTTAAATTAATTTTAGTATGATGTAGAGCGTGATATTCTGAGACAATTTGCCTTTATTATTTATGGTTTTTCAGTTTAAGCTGCTTATTCATGAGTTTTCCAAATTACCCTAGCAACAATGCATGGACTTGAATGAGAGACTGGAATATGAATAGGAAGATGAGTAATAAACAGTAGAAATAACTATAAATGTGTAGCCTTACAGAGCATTTGTTTTTAGATGGGGGTCAATTACCCCCCCCCATTTGAAAGCTGGAAACAGCCATAAGAAGGCAAATAATTATAAAGAAAAAATGAAGGCCAATTGAAAAATTGAGTAGATTAGTCTTACCTTAAATGTGAATCACCCTTTAAGCTGTCAGCTTGCCATGTGCTCCCATAGAGAATAACCAGCAGCAAACCCTGGACAATTGGGTCTGTATTTTGGGGCCACGCCAGCATTGCTTTATCATTTACTGCCTGTTTGTGTCGCTTCTAATCCGCATAAATTCACTTCTACACGTCCACAACAGGGTAGACAACTGATGATAGAAATCCCAATTCATAAACATTTCCAGTCTGTGAAATTGAATAAGAAATCTTGTATTACACATCATCACACGAGTTTAAAGGCAAACTCCACTCATGTATTTAAAGGACATGTAAAGGCAAAAAAATAAAATCCCATTTTTACTTTCTTTAATGAACAAGAAACCGATCTCCAATATACTTTAATTAAAAAATGTGTACCGTTTTTATAAGAAACCTGACTGTATGCAGTGAAATTCTCCCTTCATTTACTGCTGTGGATAGGAATTGTCAGACGGTCCCTAACTGCTGAGTAGGGAAACAATCATACTTATGTACAGCAGGGGGAGCCCCCGCCTTCCCAGCCATGCAGAACTCAAGCAGCTTTGTTTATGATGATCCCTAAGCAGCCCAGACCACACTGAGCATGTGCACAGTCTTAGTCTTGCAAAGATGTTTAACAAAGTTACAAGATGGTGACCCCCTGTAGCCAACTTTGAAAGCATAAATTATTTGTTTGATTAGGCTTGTGGTGCAGTAAGTTCATGTTTATGTTTAGTATAAAAAATACAGCATTTCTAGCCTTATTCTATTTTAGACTTTACATACCCTTTAAACACATTTTTGCATGATGAAAGAAAATGTAATTCTAAGTATATGATAATTACACAAATTTGTAAAATAAGGTTAAGATCACTGCCACGTATACAGAAAAGATGCTTAGACTAACATTTTCTTTCATTGCACAATAATAAATGTAGTTTTTATGAGTTATTTGGCTGGAGTACTCCTTTAATTTGCCATGTTTCAGGTGCCTTGCTCATAGGCTTTTATAGCAGGGTTTGTGCAGACTTTCTCCTGTGTTTTAAGCCAGTGTCTGGAGGAAAGCTCAGCAAAAAGCCACACAAACTCTGTATAGTTGGTGTGGGATGGGCACCACTTCATGAAACACTGAGTCTTATCCCTGTTGTAAAGGTTTCTTCAACCAGCTCTGCTTCTGATCTCACACCCAGGCAGCTGTGCACAGTAATGAAATTATCACATCAGCTTTGTGGTTTCACCCAGGGCAGCACCCTGCAAGAGTCATGCTTATTAGCTCTCCCTCCCTACTGTACTGTTATCCTTTCCAGAGACTATTATACCACTCTTACTATAGGCACCATCTCTCCCTACTATACCTGCTATCCCACAGTCACACTCCCTTCCCAGAGACTATTATCCACTGTTACTATAGACACCATCTCTCCCTACTATATCTGCTATCCCACAGTCACACTCCCTTCCCAGAGACTATTATCCACTGTTACTATAGGCACCATCTCTCCCTACTATACCTGCTATCCCACAGTCACACTCCCTTCCCAGAGACTATTATCCCACTGTTACTATAGACACCATCTCGCCCTACTATACCTGCTATCCCACAGTCCCCTTCCCAGAGACTATTATCCCACTGTTACTATAGGCACCATCTCTCCCTACTATACCTGCTATCGCACAGTCACACTCCCTTCCCAGAGACTATTATCCACTGTTACTATAGGCACCATCTCTCCCTACTATACCTGCTATCCCACAGTCCCCTTCCCAGAGACTATTATCCCACTGTTACTATAGGCACCATCTCTCCCTACTATACCTGCTATCCCACAGTCACACTCCCTTCCCAGAGACTATTATCCACTGTTACTATAGGCACCATCTCTCCCTACTATACCTGCTATCCCACAGTCACACTCCCTTCCCAGAGACTATTATCCCACTGTTACTATAGGCACCATCTCTCCCTACTATACCTGCTATCCCACAGTCACACTCCCTTCCCAGAGACTATTATCCCACTGTTACTATAGGCACCATCTCTCCCTACTATACCTGCTGTCACACTCCCTTCCCAGAGACTATTATCCACTGTTACTATAGGCACCATCTCTCCCTATTATACCTGCTATCCCACAGTCACACTCCCTTCCCAGAGACTATTATCCACTGTTACTATAGGCACCATCTCTCCCTACTATACCTGCTATCCCACAGTCACACTCCCTTCCCAGAGACTATTATCCCACTGTTACTATAGACACCATCTCGCCCTACTATACCTGCTATCCCACAGTCCCCTTCCCAGAGACTATTATCCCACTGTTACTATAGGCACCATCTCTCCCTACTATACCTGCTATCGCACAGTCACACTCCCTTCCCAGAGACTATTATCCACTGTTACTATAGGCACCATCTCTCCCTACTATACCTGCTATCCCACAGTCCCCTTCCCAGAGACTATTATCCCACTGTTACTATAGGCACCATCTCTCCCTACTATACCTGCTATCCCACAGTCACACTCCCTTCCCAGAGACTATTATCCACTGTTACTATAGGCACCATCTCTCCCTACTATACCTGCTATCCCACAGTCACACTCCCTTCCCAGAGACTATTATCCCACTGTTACTATAGGCACCATCTCTCCCTACTATACCTGCTATCCCACAGTCACACTCCCTTCCCAGAGACTATTATCCACTGTTACTATAGGCACCATCTCTCCCTACTATACCTGCTATCCCACAGTCACACTCCCTTCCCAGAGACTATTATCCCACTGTTACTATAGGCACCATCTCTCCCTACTATACCTGCTGTCACACTCCCTTCCCAGAGACTATTATCCACTGTTACTATAGGCACCATCTCTCCCTATTATACCTGCTATCCCACAGTCACACTCCCTTCCCAGAGACTATTATCCCACTGTTACTATTGAGTATTCATATTGAGTCCCTGGCTAGGGTTGCCACCTGGCTCGTAAAAATGTTGCTTGGTGTCAATCTTATTTATAGGGAAGAACCATAAAAATATAGGTATTTCTTTTCCAGAAAAGGTGGCAACCCTATCCCTGGCTCTGCATTGAAGATAATACATGGAGCCCTCCAATCTTTTCACCCAGGAAAACTAACGTGAAAGTGAAAACAAACTTCCTTTATTTTGTTCTTGTCAGCATTCAGTCCCATCGGCTGTCAACTCCTTTACTAACCCACCCAGTAAAGGACCCAACAAATGATGTTGATCTGCACCAACTGGTATCCTACTGCTGGAGGGTGTTGGGAGTTGTAAGTCTTTAATGCAGCCTTTTCTGTTCATATGCTGCTTCCTCTGCCCAAACACAACTAAGAATTCATAAATTCTTCCTTAAATGAACCACTAGCCTGTTAAATATAGAATCAATATAAACAACTGTTCAATTAGCTGCTTTTGAGGTTTTCGTTAGCCACAAGCAACACCATGTAGTCCTTTACCACCAGGGTTTGTTGTCTGCCCTGGGGAACAGAATTGCCAGGTCTAATTTTCAAAACCAGTCCAAAATAAATTAATATATGTAAAAATACGCCTTTTTCAAATTGCCACTGTTTCACAAATTTTTCCATGAAGCAAAAAGGGACAGATTTGCCTGTAATCAGGGGTGTAAATACAGAGGGTGGCCCAGGAGGTATTGGAACCCCATGAGGCCCTATTACATATACAATTTCAATAAATATTGGTGAAACAGGTCAACCTCTAGACATTTTGGTTGCCAGAAGATTTTTGCTAGAATGTACCCTATTATTTGCATTTCAAATTATACAGGATCTTTATGACCTATGTCTTTTGGATTAGATTATATTTTTAGGATAATACTTACATCAAAAATATGGCTTTAATTTCTTTATAAAATAATAATGTCTTTATTCTTTAAGCTATATACTAACGCATTTAACAGTGGGATGACAGCCACAGACACTATAGACAACAGCTTATTGATCTTGTGGGAATTCTCAGAATTTGGCTTTTTGTAAAAACTTAAAGATGTCCCGTAGAACAGAACCACAATTGTGAGATGTGTTTTTTTTTTATACCTCAACCCTGGAAATAGCTGAAATCCAAAAATACACCACCTAAAACTTCCTACACCTTACAATTTTGACTTACAATTAAATTCCAGTTGTAGATATTTATCGTGAAATAGCATTTGGCTGTGTCTCGGCTTCTCATATGGGCACACATATGTATAATTATGTCAGTAACCCCATGTAACAACATTAGTTGAATGTGGATGTGCTCAGATAAAGATTGGGCAAAACACACATAAAAGCACATTTTACATTTTTTTAAATAATTTTATAATTATGAGAGCCATTTTTAAGTGATGCCAAAGAAGTAATGATTTCGGCAGCAGGTCTTATTGTAGGTTCCTGTGGGGTTTTTTTTAATGTAAAGGGTTTGTTTCCTTATAAGTTAACTTTTAGTATGTTATATAATAACTAATTTGGGCCCTAGCAACCAGATTGCTGAAGTTGCAAACTATAGAGCCGCTGAATAAAAAGCTAAAACCACTCAAAAACCAAAAATAATAAAAAAATTAAAACTAATGGTAAATTGCTCTCAACATTATACTAATTTAAAAGTGAAAAACCTTTTTTAAATGTGCTATCAATTCATTCATAACAATACATAATTAATCAATTCACTATTTACTGTTATAATTAAAAAGCACAATACACTTTATACTTTCAAATCTGTGCAAGCACATTCCACTTTTAAATTTGCCAGTGTAGGGGTTGTCTTTTCTAGTCTATAGTCTTTAACTATTGTTAATACTTGCACTTTGACATATTAAATCAACACAAGATCCATATTTTAATACAACTGAGAATTCCATTATTTCGAATTCTATTAATAAAGGAAACTGAGTAAGGTCACTAGTGGGTGATCATGCAATTGAGGTGTTATAGAATACCTAGGTTCAGGTTTAATTAAGAAAAATATTTTACAGCCATAAGTGCTAATAATTTGCTTGGAGCACCCTGAAATCTCTGTAGCTACTGGGAGCTACCATGCTGTACAACAGATCCACAATAACATCTCCAGAAATGGCCTTCTACTATAGGAATGTGTTCTTGGTACAGTTACTAGATAATAAAGCCATACCCCAAAATAAACTTTTGGAAGGTTTAAATATATTCCAAATCTGGAGTTTTCTATGGTATTATTTTGTCTATACCCATGTCCCATTGGGGACAATAAAGAGTCTCTCTGCTCCCAATATTGTTGTTTTTGATTAAAAACATACGTCTAGATTGTATGTGGAAATATTTGTAACTTTTAGACTTTTATAAGAAGTTTTTTTTAATTATAATGTATAATAAATGGAGAATAAACCAGTATTTCAGTCCAATCAGAAAGTAAGCAATTGGCTTATTAGTCCAGGAGTCTGGGCTTGTGTACCATGTTATTTTTCCAATGGTAAATCAATGAAGTTTAATGTACTTTTAATAAATGCTTTGTTAGTGCTTTAAAATTGACATTGCTTTCTTGAGAAGCAGACTATAGTAAAGAAATGGGCAATTTATGAAAGTTCGTAAAACGTTCATTTCTCCAATTTGTACTTTTTAGCACAAACGAAGAAAATTGTCATACAGTTACTTAAGCCACGATTTTTCTTAATTTATCCAGTGTAAAAACCATAACATCTATAAATACAAAAGTATGGCAAGTAAAAGCTGTCGATGTCATTTAGAAGTCAGTGAAAGTTCCCTTTCTTTTGTTCCAAAGACCAGTCTTTCATTCTTGGTTTTAGAGGCTTTAGAAGATGCAAAACACTCCTGCAAATTTTTCACGTTGTTCGTGAAAAATTTGAGGATGAACTAATTTTTCCAACAGCTATTTTCATTCATACTCTTTTTATTCTGATCTTTTAATATCTTTCATGGAAATACATTTTGATCATTGTTTCAAAAAGCTCCAATACCACTAACATTTGACTTTTAGTAAATGGGCCTCTAAATGTTGTGTAACTACATGGTGGTGGTATCCTGAGCCGTCACATGACTGCTGATGTCTCAAGGAACCCTTACCATGATAGCAGTACTATAAATACCATGACAGCTGGTGGTGCAACTGCAAGCAAGCCAAACACCCCATGGGTGCCTCAATACTTATACAAGAAAGAGTGGGACTTCTGATATCCTCATATTTTACAACAGGTGTTTTTTTTTTTTATAATACATACATTTACGTGAATCATGTAACAAATTACATCACTAAGCACCGGTTATAAACCCCCCACTCTTCACTGACGCATGGCCTATCTTAAGTCTATTTCAGATAATTCCTGGGTGTGATCATCTGATTAACAGTTTACCCTTGCCTGTTTTTGACCACTTTTCTGAATCTCGACTCTGTACTGTGTCACCGGTTGGTTTTGAGCCCAGCCTGTTTATCTTGATTACACTACTCGTTCCTGATTCTGTGCTGATTGGTACTGACCTGGCCTGTTCCATGACTATGCTCTCTGTTTCCTGTCGTTCCTGTATACATTACAGTTCCCTTGCCTGCCCAGATCTTCCCCCTTGGTCCTCTCACTTAAAGACCCGGAGAAGTCGGAGTATCAGAGGGCTCGTCCCGAAGCAAAATGTGGTTGTTAGAGTCAGAAGTGTGAACCGAGACTCGGACCTTGGGGTTTGTTCTGGGTTTTTGGATACCATACGTTATGCTGTTATATTGTACAACCAAGCCTCTTTTGGTCAAGCAAACTATTGACTACAGTTTGCTGAAAGAGGATGAAATGGTGATGGTTTTTAAAATACTACGTACTTCACAACTAACTTCTACAGTTTCATACAGTGCCTTGTGGAGACCTATTTATAAAAGGTCAAATTTTTAAGTGGTTTTAGAGGTTTTTGAAACCACATATAAACTAATTTCCACTAATGCCAGTCATTTATCAAAAAATCCAAACTGAAAAAGCAGGAATTGGAGAAAGGCACAGCTATTTTGATTCACACACAGTAACTACACCTTATTCATATTGTAATACAAAAGCCAGTATCAAAAACACACAAAAACCTCAAAAACCACAAAGCAAAAAAAGATCTTCCAGTTGTAAAACAGACATCTACCATTGACTTCTACATGATTCAGACAGATTTTAGTTGCAGTATTTTTTGTATTTGGAATTGTCGCAGTTTTGTCACAAAATAAATCCTGGAAAAGTTATGTTTTTTTTCTGTGACTTTTTTGGGTTCTTGGCAACAAAAAGCCTGACCTGAAAAGCCACTGTTAAATAAATCAGCCCCATAGTAACCAATCAGATCTTTGCTTTCATTTATAAATTCTCATTTACATTGGCTTCTTATAGTATCTCTTCTGACACCTGCCAATGTTTAGATTGCTAGTGCAGATCAGCTGTATCATATCATTTGCAGTTAACTTGATTGGAACCCATTAAGTAAAATACATTTTCCATTATATATGCTAACCTGGAAATCATTTTACATAGGATTTCCAAGTGATGCCATAGATATAAGTGGGGATATAATATGATGTCTCTTGTGGCTTTTAGGGGGGTTATTTATCAAAGTCCGAATTTATCTCAATATTTTCTGCTACAAACTCCGATCAAATCCGCTCGGGTTTTTTACGCTTATTTATTATTACATTTTCCTGAAAATTTTCTTTCCCATTGACTTATATGGAACCTCGACCTTGAGATGCTGGATTTTAAGATTCAGACTTTTCCATCCTCTGGGTTTAATAAATTCCGAAAAATTTGTGATTTTTTTAAAGGTCAGATTTTATAAAACAAATCAAACATTTTTGTGGGACATATTGCAGAGAGCATTTATGGGCATGCTGGTAGACTGATATATTTTAATTCTAAAAACTTTTTAATATTATAAACATCCAGGCTGAAATTGAAACCCTTAATTTTTTAATAAAAAATATGTTTCTACTTAATGAAAAAAAAAACCACCAAGACAGTTTTAACTTTAAATTTGCAAAGTCTTTATTAAGAAACTGCTTACCAATTCTCTGCTTGCGCTCCTCTTCAGAAACGGCAACAGGGCAACGATCCATCATGCGGCGCTCAATTTCTCCTCCCTGGCTATCTCCTATACAAGGCAGGGAGGAGATATCGAGCGCTGCAAGATGGATCATCACCCTGTCGCCGTTTCTGAAGAGGAGTGCAAGCAGAGAATCGGTAAGTAATTTCTTAATAAAGACTTTGCTTAATAAAGACTTTAAAGTTAAAACTGTCTTGGTGTTTTTTTTTTGGTTAAGTAGAAACAATTTTTTTTTTACAAAAATTATGTTACTGGCCCTTTAATTATAATTGAAAAAACATGATAGTGAAAGGATTCTCAATTAAAAAATGCATGATAGACAAACTAAGCAGGACCACTCTTGAAGTCCTAGTCTGTTCTAAAGAATCCCTTACTGATCCAATGGAACTTGGCCAGCCCAATTTGGCCAGACGGGCATTGTACTGGAGCCTAATTTCTACAACCAACCCAATGTAATTTGGGCCAACTGAAGAACCAGACCTTTAGGGATTCCTGCCTACCAAAGAACTGGTGGCAGTAAGCGGGACAAACCTGGGGTGACTGGAGCCCGACAGAACTGGGGGCCCACCAGGATTTTTCTTCTGATACCCTGATGGGCCAGGCTGACCATGAGTAAACCACCCCTTTTGCTTTTTGTGATTTTTTTTCTTTTTCAGCCCAAATGGATTATTTGTTTCTAATTGTTACAGTCTTCAAACTCTCAGACGTAAAGACTTCAGATTGTTATCTGGTTGCCAGGGTTTAATTACCACAGCAAACAGGAGGCAGCTTGGAAGTAACGAAAGATGAAATTTAATTAGATTTTTGGTGGCCACTGATCCTAATAAACAGATTCGGTCTTGTGCCATATAAATACAGGGCAGGAAAGATGAGCTATAAACCACTTCGTTCCAGGCAAATATGTTTCCAGATTACTTGGTTTAAAATGGCACAGAAAAGATTACAGAGGGCACATTAATAGGCTGACACCATTCCCAAAAAACACTGGCGTTTTTTCTTTTTTTATGGGTGATAGGCTGGAAAAGATCGAGAAATTTTTCCCCCCACCTTATGCTTCCCCTGAGCGCAACTTTGGATTTTAGTGAATTTGCGTAGCGCTGGATAAAATACGCCTGGCAAAGTGCGGCGAAGCGGACGCTGGCGCAACTACGAATCTTAGTGAATTTGCCCCATGTCACCAATTCCTCAACTGTTATTGGTGTTTGGGGACCTCTTTTCTCTAAAAAGTCAACTGAAATATGTAGAACTTTAAGACTTCCCTCATTTTTCCACTCATCTCAAGTTAAAAGGAAAGTTAAAATGTTAATGCACTGAAGGAATTTTATATTTATATATATATATATATATATATATATATATATATATATATATATATATATATATATGTAAAAGATTCTAGCACCCAGACACATGCTTTCTAAATGGAGTGCAAACATCTGGGCCTCTTTATGGTGAGCTGCACTACCCCAGCACTTCGGTGCCTGGTGAGTGCGCTCACATGGGGGGAGTAGTGCAGGCGGGTGTTAGGAACGTGTGGTCAGGACTAGAACTGCACGGCCTAGGGGTGCCCGTCCAGGAAATCCAGCCCTGGTATTATCCCTCTGTGGGAACTTCACTGATCTACAATCACACACACAGGAAAGGTTGATGGGTTTAATTGCAGGACACTTTATCTGTATCACTTTATCTAAATAATTGTGAAACATACAGCCTGCCAACTAGGAGCAACTTCATAGAATGATACAGTTAACTCTGTTTAACTGGTGTTAACTCTGAGCTGCGGAGGGGAATCCCCACTTATGAGGCAGTTTCTTCAAAGTCCTGACAAGGACTCCCTTTGGCTTTCCGTGCCCTGAGAAGAGCACACTTTGCTCTTCAGAGCCCTGACAAGGACCCCCTTTCCTTCCACACCCTAAACAGAGTGCACTATTCTGCCACTGGGGTTCCCAACTGACTTTTCACACACAGTAATATCTGGGATCTTAGAACACTTTTCTTTCCCTCTGCTGCTTCTCTCTCTCACAGCCCTTTCTGTGTAGCACTTCCTTCCTGTCAGCTCACAGGGGTGGAGACTACTCCCCCTCTTTGCACAGAAACAACACAGAGGAGAGACAAATATACATATGTCCCCTGCATTTATATAGTCCTGTAGCCTTTTTATACTAAGATTTGTTTGTTACACTAAGACTTGTTTATTTTCTATTTTCCTGTTTAGGTTCAGGTAAATTCTACACCAGTAGAGAAGTGCCCAAACCAGATGGCACAGCCCGTCATTTTTCTGAACTGCCTGACATTACGTTTCCAATAAATCAAATGACAAGCTGCATGGTTGATCATCTTTATGGCTCTAATAACTTATTCTGCAAAAGTTTATTTTTTAATTGTGAGAAACATTATCCAATAGATATCTGTACGACAAGACCTAAAAATTCCCAGGAAATAAATAATTGGGAATCTGCAAACTTGATACATTTCCATATCAATAAATCACACAAATTGTTCCTCACAGCAGTTCCTAATAGTTCTCTTAGTGATCTCCTTATTCTCAGAATGTATGACTTCACTGCCGGAGTGTAACACCTTGTACTTATGCACTTATATTTTCCAGGTACAAAGCAGAACAGGGTAACAAATTGTCCTGGAGGGTGGGAGTTGGATCAGGTAGGGCAGATGTTTAATTATTTCATTTCCTATACATACATCTTATATATATTACAGAGATATATATATATATATATATATATATATATATATATATATATATATATATATATATATATATATATATATTAGGTAGATAGATAGATATACAGTAAGCTTGGAGCCAGAAGGGTTTTTGCTATCCCAGCTAACTCCATCACTTTCCTGGATACAGTGGGGCAAATTCACTAACCGGCGAAAATTCGCCAGCCCTGGCTTTGCGCACATAGGCAACGCTTCGTCAGGCGTAAATTTGCCTGGACAACGCTAATTGACGAAGATCCGGTTGCGCATAGGGTAACGAACGCTGGCGAAATTACGCTCAGCAGTTTGAAGTTACGCTACCGATGGCTAATTAGCATAAGACATGCAGTTAAATTACAATGACCGTATATGCTGCAGCAAATACATTACACTACACAAGCCTGGGAACCTTAATAAAATTATATAAAGTTGTTATAATGCGCAACACATGTGCCCACAGTATAGTTTAGGTGCCATATGTTAGCATCTACTCTATAGCACTTCGCCTGGTCTGAGGTGGGGAAGGCAAGTCTGGCGATAGAGGTAACGTTCAGTAACATCAAAAACGTAGTGAATTTGCGTAGTAACACTACTAAAAATTTGCCTGGCGTTAGAGGGTGAAGTTACGCCAGAGTCTATCTCCATTAGTAAATCAGCTAAGTGACGAAATAACGTCACGCTGGCGAGTTTTCGCCAGCCTTAGCCACTTCGTCCTTTAGTAAATTTCCCCAGTATGTCTAGGACTTTAGGAGGATAAGTTGACTGAACATCACAGTTTTAGTGTGAAAGAACTGCTGGCCGGAAAGAGGTACAATATGAATTCAAATGCTTCACACCCATCTTACATAAAGACACATTGCAAATCAGAATATCACGGACCTCATCAAACATAAAATTCAATATAGGGTGTACTTCTATATCCATCAGCTGTAGCTATATTATACCCCTACACTTAATGCTGCTATTAATGTGCCACACTGCGCCTTTTGGTGCAATTAATGTTTTGCTTTGCCCCTGGTGCAAAGAAACAACTGGTTCACTCCATATTATGTGGCACGGACAAAAGCTGTTATTCACCTGTCACTGAGCACACACACGTGGTGGATTTTATCTTAATGTGCACTCCAGCATTATCAGGCTGAAATTTGCCCCACTTAAGAGCAACCAACAGATGGGCCCACAGGGTGGATGAGTCATTTGTCACTCCACATGGACAAAGTCCAGCCTATTTTGAAAACAATATGTATAGCAGTGTCATGTTAAAATTATATAAAAAAATAATTCTGTTCATCAACATTACTGTAAACCAGGACTAATGCTTGTTTATTGGTCTACATTCACATAAAACACCATGAATATGCAAATAGAAAGGATCTTACATACAGAGAGAACAGTTCAGATATATTTTGGCCCAAAAATAGTAGCTGCATTTTTGCTTAGAAAGAGCAACTGGGGCAACTGTGATGTCAGATTCTATATCTATCTATATCTATCTATTTCCTGTTTCAGCATAATAATGCCCCCATGCACAGAGCCGGGTCTGTACAGAATGGGCTTGCTGAGATGGGAAGAACCTGACTGCAGAGAACCATGAAATCAATAACTGAACCTCTGCGGGATGAACTAGAACGCTGACTGTAAGCCAGGCCTGATGCACAACCTCACCATTGGAAACAAATCCCAGCAACAATATTCCAACATCTAGCCAATTTGTTAGGCACCACCCCAATCATTATAGCTGCTAACCTCAGATGCTAGGCCAGAGCTCCTCTAGTGTAGGATTGTAATACAAGTGTAGAATAAAAATGTGCAAAATTTAGAATGACATTTTTTATCTTTCAGCGACTTTGATGCTTCTTTTTTGTTGATGTTACTGTTCCTTTAAGATATGCTTTACAAGTCGTTTTTTGGTGAAAAATTGTGATTTTTACTGCACTTTTTTTTCATTAACAGCAGACTTTTAAAACGAATACAAAAATGCCTATATGTGCTAAGCAAATATTTGCAAAGAAAACAATGTGTATGTTCAGTCAATAACTCATTACATTCTCTCCAATATTTAGCCAGTTTAGGTCTGTATATATTTGGGCACAGCACAACGCCTTTTTTTTTTAGTAACATAGTTTAAAAGTAGATGAGGTTAAAAGAAAGACACACATCCAACCATCAATTCAAGACATTTGTCTAAGTGAAATTAATCTAACTGCTCTGCTAGTTAAACCAAAGAAAGGTGAACAACTGTGGTCTTAAAGGAGAAAAAATCTCTCCCTGATTCTAGGAGAGCAATCAGACCAGTCCCTGGATCAAAGTACAATAAACCTGACAGAGAACCAGATACACATTCTGTGTATGTATACTGCTATAGTGTCACCTCCTTTGAAATAAGGGACACCTATACACTTACTACTACTGCATTCCATTGCATTCCAATATTTACTCCCACACAATGTGCCTGCTATTTCATTCCAGTTATGGCAGAGACCCCTACATGCAGTAACAGACACCTTCACACATACAAAATAGGGTTACACTAGCAAATTTACAGTGTCCGAGTGGCAAGGGGGAAATTGTGCATGCATGAAACTTACCCTTATTAAAGCCACAATATCACCAATACATAATAAATATTTGCATTATTTACAGTGAAAGATTCATTATGCAGTCTACATTATTATTACCATTGAAGTAATAGAATGGATGAAATTAATGAGGTTATTTGTCCTTTCTCCAGCAGGTCCATCAGGCCTTCCCTCTGGATCATCTGTTGGCTCATTATGCTATTGTCACTACAGTCACATGTCATCCTCATATGCACACCCTCACTATTGTGCAATGTTATGCTGGTTTACAGCACCTGCTCCCAGTTCTAGCTAACATGCCCAGACTGTTCAGATGAGGATGAGCATGTCTCTTGCGTTCAGAAATGAGATTTATCGCTGCTGTAACAAACAAACAGATGAGTTACCATTTACAGGAATCCCTTTGATATTGTGATTTAGCTTTGGGTGTCATTTAGAGTGCAAGCTTCCTAGGAAACTGTCTTTCTACTAGGCATGTATTACTCACATATCATGTATATGACCATGAACACATAGTCATAGTCATATACATGATATGTGAGTAATGCATTCCTAGTAGAAAGGGATTCCTGTAAATGGTAAATAACAATCAACAAGGATAATTTAGAAATACAAGGCCAACTGTACATGTACCTTTATAAATTGTGTTTTCATTAAAGCAATTTAATACTTGGCCTTGTATTTCTAAATTATACTTGTTGATTGTTAAGGCTTTAAGGCAGGGACTCACTATGCATACAAACGAATTGTGTCTATATTGGAATAGACCCTATTATTTGTATTTCAAATTATATAGGATTTTGTTACCTATGTTTCTATTAATTTATTTGAAGAAATTCGATTAGATAACGCTTACATCAAAAATATAGCTTCATCGATTTCTTTATGCAAATAGTAATATATTTGTTCCATAAGCTACATATTAAACAATTTAACAGTGTGGTGGCAGCCATAGTAACTAAAGACAGCAGCTTATTGATTTTGTGAGAATTCTCAGACTCTGGCTTTATGTACAAACTTAAAGATGTCCCGTAGAACAGAACCACAACTGTGAGATGGGAGCAGCAGCTAAGGAAGATCTTGATTTTTCCTGCTAAAGTACAGATCTTTAAGACAGAATATATAATGTTTCCATAGGAAATCAGAACTAAAGTACTAGATAGAAACCCTAATAATTACATTGTAGATTGTCAGAATAATACATTCATAATATTTTTAATCGCATTAATAATATCTTTGTTCCTCAAGCTATACACTAAAGGATTTAGCAGTGGAGTGACAGCCACATACAGTAGAGACAGCAGCTTATCTATTTCGTGGGAATTCTCAGAATCTGGCTTCATGTACAAACTTAAAGATGTTCCACAGAACAGAACCACAACTGTGAGATGGGAGCAGCAGCTGGAGAAGATCTTGCGTTTTCCTGCTGAAGTACGGATCTTTAAGGCAGAAGATATAATGTTTCCATAGGAGATCAGAACTAAAGTAAAGGGCAGGAACCCTAGAACTAAGCAAAGCACAATTATTAAAATTGTAATTTGTTCTGTGTTACTGCAAGAAAGCTCCAGAATGGATTTAAGTTCACAGAAAAAATGATTCATTTCCTGACAATCACAGAATTGCAAATTAGAAATGAGCCAAGAAAACATGAATGAATTTGTAGCACTGATGACCCAAGAAACAGAGGCAAGAAGAACACATACACTTTTCTTCATGATGAGAGAGTAGCGCATGGGGATACAGATGGCTACATAGCGATCATAAGCCATAGAGGTCAGGAGCAGAAATTCCACTGTAACACATAATGCATACAAATTTAACTGAACAATACAACCCAGGAAAGAAATGCTGTTGTCACCTGTTATAGTGATGGCCAGAAAATTTGGCAAGATGGTAGTGACATATAGAATGCCTTGGGCTGACAAGTTGCACAGGAAAAAGTACATTGGAGTGTGCAGTCTGGGCATCAAACATACAAGGGCAATAGTAATAAGATTTGCACATACAGTTAGAATGTACATCAATAACACCCAAAGGAAGATCAGAAGCTGTAATTGTTCATGACTCAGAAACACAAGGAGGTGGAATTTTGTCTGTAATGTGATGTTTCTTACTTCATTCTTTGTCATTTTTGAGTCCTTGGAGACAGCACAATGATGTTGACATGTGACTGACCATGCAAAGGCGATAAAATTAATTATAATTAATCCTTTTGGCCTGATTTGTTTTTCAAACCTATAGATTGAAAGTGCATCTAGACTGCCTAGAGTCAGTACACTAGGGGGCACATTTACTAAGCTCAAGTAAAGGATTCGAATGAAAAAAACTTTGAATTTCGATGTTTTTTTAAGGGGTACTTGGACCATCGAATAGGCTACTACGACCTTCGGACGAGTATTCGACCATTTGATAGTCGAGGTACTGTCTCTTTTAAAAAAAACTTTGACTATATACTTCGGCACTTTAAACCTACCGAGGTACAATGTTAGGGGACCTTCCCCATCACTTTTCTAAGCTTTTTTTTTTGATCAAAGAAAAATCCTTTGATCGTTCGAATCGTTCGAATCGTTTGAACGTTTTTTACTTCGATCATAACATTTGCGCTAAATCCTTCAAAACCCATCATGTTTAATATGCATTCTTTGAGGGGTGCACAGTATCTTTAAGGTGTGCACAGGGTGGACATCTTGAAAAAAATAAACTTTACTCCCAGCCTTTCAGTTTATACCTGGTTCAGACCAGTTACTCCTGTTGAACTTTGAAGGGGGACAAATGTTTACGGAAATGTGGTTTGCCATGCTTTTTAAATTTAGGCCAGTAGTTGGGATTAAGAAAAGCACCGACCATTTTATTTATATTGTTTTCTTGATATATTTTACCTTGTAATTATTTGAAGTGTGAAAAAATGAATCATCATAATAAAGAAACTAACCTTTATCCATTATGGTTACTGTTGTGATAATTAATAGGCACAAGGTCATCATGTTATCCATGAGTCAGGTAATCCATTAAAATTATATCTATAGTGCTGCTGTACATTAGACAAGGTTTATTCAAGATATCCCAATCACAGATTTGTATACAGTGCGGGCTACCTGTGAAACATTTTTATGCAATTAAAACATGCTGCCAAGCCTAGAATTCAAAAATAAGCACCTGGTTTGAGGCCACTGAGAGCAACATCGAAGATGTTGGTGAGCCAGATAAAAGGGCTGAATAGAGGAGAGCAGTGTGGGCCCTCCATTCCATACTCCATTTAGGGTTTTGCAGCTGCCCAGCTAGAGGTAGTTGTCTGATTGGGCTACAGGTGAGCAGCAAATAAAAGAGGGTGTGAGGCCCCTGGAGACCTCCTTTTGCTGGAGGAAGGTGTGAGGCCGCGTGGTCACCTACTTGTCTCCTTGTGTTGGAGGGAGGTGTGGTGCTGTCAGAAGGTGAGCCAGGCCAGAAACTGATGAATTTGTGTCCCTGGGGGGAAGTCAGAAGGGTTTATTGAGAAGCCAGTGTGGAAGCCACCCTGAATGGTGAACACCAAAGAGAGGGGGAAAAGTTTGAATGTGTGATGTTGTATCCCTGTGTGTGTATGTTGAGAAAGACTTAAAGAAATAAACCTGTGTATTGCCTGAAGATATAGTGTCCGTGTCTTTTGCTCCTAATCCTCTGCTAAACCTGCCTACCATTGCTAACTTCCCCCATAAACAAAGTGTAGAGGCAGCAAGCTTGTCACAGAGGTAACATTGCTGATGCTTATTTTTCAGAGCCCCATAAATAATTTGGGTCAGCTAGAAGAGTCTCTTTCCATCACAGGGATGCAGATGTATTGATTTCCAAATCTGAGTTGTCTGTTGTTTGTTTTTCGTTTGCTGCATGTTCGTGAAGAACTCAATTTGGAAAACTTGGTCATGTTCATTCATGGGGAAAAACTGGATTGCAATAGAAATAATATTGTTCCAGTTATTTTTACAAATCTGCCTGTTCAAAAAAAAACTCAAAATAAAAAAACTTTTTATCCTCCACTAAATTACGTAGATAAAGGGAACAAAGGGACAGGATGCAGGATTACTGCCACACAACATGTTCAGGCATCACAGGCCATTTTTCAACTCTTGAAAAAGTACCTGTGATGCCTGAAACATGTCGTGTGGATCGCTATAAAATTGCAATGTGGAAGTAATCCTGCATCCTGTCCTTTGTCCCCCTTATCTGCGTTACTTGTTGGAATATATAATGTTGAGACGGAGCACCAGTGGGCATAGATAGGATATAGCATACACTGCCCTTGAGTGTATAATTACCAGGTAAATTACAAATAAACTCACCAGAATTTAACTGTCAAATGTTTTCCTTCAAACTTCTGACCCTTTTTCTATGGTGTCCAATGTGGGTTTGGAAAACTTGAATTTGAGATCACATTTTCTTGTCATAAATTTCTTGAAAAATGCATTCAAATTTCAATAAATTGGCCACTTGGTGATTGAGAACATCCAGAAAAAAAGACAGAATACTTTCTAAAATGTAAAAAAGTTAAATCATTGAATTCAATCATTAAAACTGCACCTTTACATGTGTTGATCTGTACTAGCATTTAAGTACAAGTTAATAAATTAATCTATTTGATAGAAATCTTCTGCGGTTGAGGGAAAAGAAGACTGTAGTATTCAACAATATCCATCTTTACAGTCTGGGCTGTATTCTGGCTATAAAATGGGGTGGCCATATGTACTCACAAAAAGGTAAAAATATCCAAAATGAGATGAACATTTAGAATAAACCCAATATCAGTTGTAGGACAGTTGCACAGTTGCATCATAAAACCTACCTTGCACACTTTTTAAGATGATTTCAATGAACTGCTTCAGTTTTATTAAATCTGACACTGAAAACTAGTTCATATAAAGCCATTTAAAGGAAATTGTTATTGAAGGAAAGAGCTAGGAAGTAACGAAATAGGAAATAAAGAAATTGTTGTTAAAGAAAAGAACTAGCATGAGTAAAGCAATATAACTACTTCATGTAAATGTATTTTAGGCCACAACCATTTGGAATAAAAGTGATGCAAGTGATGCTGGAATGAACCTTTCTGCAGTGTTTATATAATAGTTTACTGATTTTGTACATAAGAGATTTATACAGACAGATAAATATAGAGTTCCCCATAGGGCTCCTGTTCTCCCAAGAAAGCCATCTGAGAATGTTGTGAGAAATTAGATCTTTGGGAATTAAAAGGCTCCATCTTATTTATATGTTTTATTAAAAAAATATTTACCCAGTGCCTAGAACACTATTGCTGTTTATGTTAAGTTAATTTTAAGGGGACATAAGAAATTAAAGGAATAGTTATCCCTGTAAAGGAGCAGGCACAGAGCCTGTGTGTGTGCTGTAAGCTGTTACCTAGCAACTAGCTGTACAGCAATCTCAGTGCTACAGGAAATTACACAGCAGCTAGTGAATGGCTGAAGAGGAAGTAGCAGAACCTGGCACAAGAGAAAAGCCTTGCACAGAGAACCATGCAGTGTATAGAGAGAGAGAAAGAGGAACTAATGGTGGGCACAGAGAGCTGGAAGGCCCCACCAACAGACATTCAGATCAGGCTGCCACAGGGACTCTAGACTCTGTGCATGGAGTGAAATAGAGTGTGAAAGAAATCCAGTTTGGAGAAACCAGTATCAGTAGGGGATTTCCATCTGAATATCCAAAGGGGCTGGTAGTGGCACTTTATTGCTGGAAGTGCTGGACTCACCTAAATGATCTGTGTGAATCATCCAAAGAGACTTTTGAAATGAGTATTCGGTTAAAAGTAGGGTTGCCACCTGTCCGGTTTTGACCCGGACAGCCCGGTATTTTCAGGGGCTGCCCGGGTCTATACTTCCTGCCCGGTTTTCCAAATAAGGAAAACCGGACGGGATTCCCTTGATTGACACAGCGATCGACCAATCGCAGATCGTCGTGCCATAGCCCCACCCACTGACATCATGGGTCCGCCCACTGATGTCATAGCCCCGTCCACTGATGTCACGGGTCCGCCCACTGATGTCACAGACTCGCCCACTGACATCACAGACCCGCCCCCGCCCGGTCTCAGCCAGACATAAAGGTGGCAACGCTAGTTTAAAGGGACAGTACCCACTCAGATTCCAGGAGATTCGTCGCCCAGCAACAAATCTCCTCTTCTTTGGGGCAACTAATCTCCCCTAATTGCCTCCCGCCAGCTAGAATGTAAGTCACTGGCGGGATGGCCAGTTAGTTAGGCAAAAATGTAATGTATAAAGGCTG
The DNA here is from genome assembly GCF_017654675.1 of Xenopus laevis. NCBI lineage: Eukaryota > Metazoa > Chordata > Amphibia > Anura > Pipidae > Xenopus > Xenopus laevis. The sequence continues at coordinate 136,192,664 of NC_054375.1, forward strand.
GAGTGAGTGCATGTGTAATATAATAGCCAGAACACTACTTCCTGCTTTTCAGCTCTCTTGGTTTACACTAACTGGTTACCCTAGTTACCAGGCTGTAACCAATCAGACACTTGGGGGGGGAGCCACATGGGTCATATCTGTTGCTTTTGAATCTGAGCTGAATGCTGAGGATCAATTAGAAACTCACTGAACAGAAATGTACCATGTGGCCCCCCTTCAAGTCGCTGACTAACTCAGAGTTATAGAGCTGAAAAGCAGGAAGTTGGATTCTGGTTGTTTTATTAGACATCTGTTCACTCCAGTCTTTATATATTAAATTTTTGGCTAACTAACTATATTAGAAACATTTTTTATTTTGTACAGTCTATCTATTTACCCAGTTTTTATTTTCACACTGAACTATTCCTTTAAGCTTGAAATATAAAGAATACTTTACACCTGGGAGTGTATCTGGGAGGGCAAATAATTTGTCTGGGGCACCCTAATATCTGTGTTGAGATCTCTGTACCTGCTGGGAAAAAATATGCAGAGCTCATGCTACAATATACCCCTGATACCATCCCCGTAAATGGCCTCCTGCTACAGGAATTTGAATTAGATTGCCCTTCAATCTAATAGATCTATTCATTGTTTTTAACTTTGTAATGCTGGAATTCACCACGTGTGATACAGCGACTTTCGGTTTTATAATTTTAGGTACTAATTTCTTTGCTCTTAATTGATCTGTGTTCCCTCTAAGAACCTTTGGGTTTGCAGTTTTTCAGAATAAGATAGCCTCTCCTTCATTAAGTTTATAGAAGCTAAAATTTAAGACTGCAGCCCTCTGGCTTCTGTCGTCTCCCTCTTTGTGGTGTTTCCAGGGATTAGAAAACATCTAGATAGAAACTAAGAGAACAACTCCACCTGCTATCTCATTTGACATTTTAATCTTTTTAAATCAAGAAGAAGAAGAAGAGATTTGTTGCCGAATTTGTCCCTGAATCTGCTTCTGTGCCCTGACCCTTAATTGTATGCAGCAATTAAACAAAAAAAAAAAAAATAAGTATAAAGTGTCTGTTCCCTTTCACACCTATGCCCCTTAATCTTGGGCGGTGGAGGGTTGCCAGCATTTACCACTTGCCACTTTACAGCACAATTTGCAAGCATTTAAGAAAAGCAATGCAACAGTCTTGGTTTCAGTCTTAATTATTCCAAAGATTATTTTCTCGCCGTGTTTACACCAAAAATAACGAAAATTACAAATTGAAAGGTAGAATTTTCAGTTAGGTAGGCTATTGCTTTTCCTATTACTTTTCTAAGAACAATGTTCTCAAACTTAATAATCTTCATTACTAAACAGACATGGAAATTCTTCATATTAAACTGTATTACTTAATTGTGTAGCAAATGTCTGGTTTGTCATTTGAAGCAGATTTAGGGCAATACTGTCACAGGGGCAACTGTTGTTGAGAATAATATGCTGAATCAAGAAAATGATCCTCAGTAATAGGAATCCCAATGCTATACTTTAGAACTGTTGTATACAGGACTGTGTGATCACAATGATCATTGTAGTATAGAACAATGGAAATATAAGAAGCAAAGTGCTTGTTATAATTGTCTTTGGAAAGTGTAGGGTTTAAAGCATATTACAGCAATTATTAGATAAAAATGTTGGTGTTTGCACGTTTACAGTGAAATCACTAGTGAGTGCCATAATTACCTGTGGGCTGCTTTTTGAGTCCCTCTTTTCTCTGGAGGCTGAGTACAAGTAAATTTGCGACACAAAAGCGACATACTGACCCATTTAGGGTAGGACTACATGAATGTTTTTGGCGCGATCCGACACACTGTGACAAAACGCATGCGACAAAACAACTGTCAGATGCAGACACTACGTGCAGCATTGGCATCCAACAGTCGCGTCACGTCGGATCAACACTGCGACTTCATGCAACATTTCTATCTCTTACATTATTTTTGTCGCATGCAACTTGAGAATGATTTTTGAACCTCTAGAATACCTCTCTAAAATGGCTATTCTGAACCTAGTTTCCTTCTTATCATTGGCTTTCCTGTCTACCCATGCTTATGGATTTGCCTTGTTAGTTGTAGGAGGGATAAAAACACTCTCATTTTACCAAATTAAAGGACCAGTAACATCAAAAAAATTTAAAAAAAAAATTCAGCGTGTCAATCTCCTCCAGCTCTTCAGAAGGCCACAGCGGTGTTATTATGCCTGTCCCCACTGTAACATAGCAAGGGTAACCCAGAACCCCCTGCATTATTTCAACCCTCCTGGCACCGGGAGGATTCCTTCTGCCTGCTGCTGTGGGCTGCTGGGGAGCACACAGAGGTGTAACAATGGAGACAATAGACCCAATAACTGTTGGGGAGGTGGAAGTATAGGGGGCTTTTAATTAACTTCAACTGAAAGGGACTGCAGTGGTACACTGAAAGCTTAGTATTACGTATTTATAGTTCAGTGTGACAATAAAAACTGAATAAATAGATAAGCTGTGCAAAATAAAAAATGTTTCTAATATAGTTAGTTAGCCAAAAATGTAATGTATAAAGGCTGGAGTGATTGGATGTGTAACATAATAGCCAGAACACTACTTCCCGTTTTCAGCTCTCTAACTCTAAATTAGTCAGCGACTTGAAGGGGGGCCACATGGTACATATCTGTTCAGTGAGTTTGCAATTGATCCTAAGCATTCAGCTCAGATTCAAAAGCAACGGGTATGACCCATGTGGCCCTTCCCTTAATTCTCTGATTGGTTACTGCCTGGTAACCAGTCAGTGTAAACCAAGAGAGCAGAAATGCAGGAAGTAGTGTTCTGGCTATTATGTTACACATTCAATCACTCCAGCCTTTGTAGATAACATTTTTGCCTAACTAACTATATTAAAAACATTTTTTTTATTTTGCAAAACCTATAAATGTACCCAGTTTTTATTTTTACACTGAACAATTCCTTTGTTATATTATGATGCTGATCTATTACAAAACTATCCCTCTATTTCTCTCAAATGATGAATGCGATGAACATAATTTAAAGATCTGAAAATAAAAAATAGGAATGGAGAAAAGTGCAGAAAAATATTAATACCTCTAAAGCCTATAACAATTTTTAGTTTTTCAGATAATTAATAGCAAAAAAAAATCCAAAAAAGTCCAATATGATCAGCACAGCTCCCATTCACTTCTATGGGACCTTAACTGCTTTTACTTAACTGTTAAAGTGTTCATTGTAGAATGTAGATGTTATTTGATTTTGTTATTTGATTTTGTTATTTGATTTTCTATAAAGGAAGAAAAAAATATATATATGTTATACTATATATATATAATAATATACAAGAGCCATAAATATCCTGTAAATTATATCCTTAAAAATATCAGTTATAAACGGTGAGTAGTGATGTCATTTTTGTCACACAACTCACTAAAACTTGTGTATTATAATAAATAAAGTATTGTATCAGAGTTTGTCGTGTTTTTTACACTTAATAAATCTCAGTAGAGTATTAGAGAAATTTTAAAAACTCAAATATTTAGCAAAAAAAACATGATTAGTAAATAAAGGAAATCTGAATGTTAGTAAATAGGCCTCTTGGTGTTTTCGGCATACTTACAGATAGAACTGTATAATGGATGACCTGAAAAGATTCCACTTGATACGACTAGACTGAATATTCATGAGAAGAATAAGAATATAAGAAGTAATCACTTTATTGTGGAGGAAATAAGGAGGATATTATATTATTACAAGAAAAGAATGGCAGAGGAGTTCATCTTTATGTAAAGCCAGAATTAAGGCCATGCACTAAAATGAATTTAAAAGAATGGAATTGGGGAGGGTGTAGAATCCTTTTTGGTCGAGAAATCACCTGGACTTAAGGTTACAGAAAATTATTATTGGTGTATGCTGCAAACTGCCCACTATACCGGAGAAGAATTAAGTCCACCTGCTATTACCAATGGAACAGGCTTCACAGTTGGGTTAAGTTGTTATCATGGTTGACCAGTATCCAGACAAGAGTATTTGCTGATGATTTGATCTTTGTAATGCCCAACTTACTGGAGTCATTACCCTCCTTCCTACAGAAACACAAGGGAATCATTTATATGGCAATTTTCTCCTATTGGCCTCAAAGTACTTTTTATAGCAAGCAATGCAGCCATTATAGGTGCACAGAGTAAGCCGGGACACCAGGAGATTGAGTTACTGGTCTAAGGAGTTGTAACAGGGAATCAAACCAGTGTCTCTAATATGAGATCCCACCTCAAGGCTGATCATTTAACCTCTAGGCCAATGACTACTTCTCCTAGAAAGCTCCCTTCAACTATACAATCAATATGGACAAATCAGAAGTGCTTCCAGTGTTTCTTCCCCATAACTTGAAGTTAATTGGGAGATAACTCAGATATCTGGAAGTCTACATTCCAACTGACCCCTTAGATATTTACACATATAACTGCAAAACAATGCTGGCTTCCATTGGAATTGTTAATGTCCCTGCACATCTTGCACACAAACTGGATTATAAATGATTTGAACTCAATGGGCAAATTTGCACCTGGGCTGTAACTAGGGTTGCCACCTGGCTGGTATTTTAGTAGCCCAGTCAAAATGGGACTTGAATTTCAAATTTAACAACAATATACCTGTCAATACATTTGCAAGGATTGCCCCATTACATCATTGATCTGCCCCTTTAAATCACTGGCCAGCCTATTTATACCATCATCCTCCAACATCCCAGTGCCTCCTGCCTGGTAAAAGGTGGAAACCCTAGCAGTAACCCATGGCAACCATTAAAGTTTTGCTTTCATGTACTACCTGGAGTTTGCTAGAAAAATCGAATCACTCATTTGTTGATATATTTAATTCCCATGTGCTCCATTGAGCATGAGTAATTTATGTGTATATTAGAACAAAGATAATGCTATCTATAGATTTCATTGGGTTTAAAAAGGTTACAAAGTGAAGAGTCAGTGAAATACAGTACAGACAGCGTTATATGTATTTCTTGGAAATATTTTAAATCAGGATCTGATTTATATTTATCTGACTATATTTCTGGACCTTAACATTCTATTGGTTTTATTCACAAAAGTGCATAATCTGTTTCATTCAAAACAACTGCAAAAAATAACAACAAAATAGACTTTAGACTTTGAGAGGTCATCACAATGGCTGCAATGGTTACCATTGTTAGGTCATCACAATGGTTGCCGTGGGTTACCATTGTGATGTCATCACAATGGTTGCCATGGGTTACCATTGTGATGTCATCAAAATGGTTGCCATGGGTTACCATTATGATGTCATCACAATGGTTGCCATGGGTTACCATTGTGATGACCTCACAATGCTTGCCGTTGGTTACCATTGTGATATCATAATGAACCTCTTTTGTTACCATTATGATGTCATAATTGACCCTAAGCTTTCTGTACATGTAGCACAGGAAACAGGATCCAAGTTGTCATTTGATTTTCCAGCCAGCTGAGGTAAGTATCAGAGGCAGAGAGATAGGTATATTAAAACTAGTAAAACTGATATTAAGGATAGAAATATATATATAAATAAATAAATAAATAAATAAATAAGATAGAGAGAGAGAGAGAGGTGTATATATAGTGAATAAAGTACCCTTTGTAAAATTTAAGCATATTAGAAGTTAGCGAGGAGTTCCAGGCCATGGAACTCTGAAGTGAGTTATAATATCTTTATATTTTGCAACAGGGGATACTTTATTTATTATAATACACAAGTTTGTGAGTCATGACAGAAATAACATCACTAAGCTCGGATTACAACAATGACATCAATTCAATGACCATATAAGGTTGAAGGCCGAATGCTTTTATACAGGTCATGGAACTCCAAGGTTACTTCTAATATCCTCATATTTTTCAACAAAGCGTACTTTATTTATTATAATACACAAGTTTTAGTGAGTTGTGTGACAAAAATGACATTACTACTCACGTTTATAACTGATGACATCACTAGTCACCGTTTATAAGGATATAATTCACAAGATATCCAAGGCTTTTGTGTATTATAAGGATATAATTTACAGGATATTTATGGGTCTTGTATATTATTATATATATAGTATAACATATATTCTTTTTTTCTTCCTTTATAGAAAATCAAATAACATCTAGATTCTACAATGAACACCTTAACTAAAAGACTTTGGAAATCTATTTCTTATTGTTTCACATATTGTAAAAAGGTAAGATTTCAAATACTATAATTAATTGCAATATGTTGTTAAGTTATCAGAATCAGCTCACCAATAAAAGTCTCAAAAGTTGTAAAATCTGCAGTGGCAATTTATCAGAATTTCACAAATATTTTATTTACCTTTTATAGAAATGCTAATCTCAGTTATCGGCATAATATTAGCTAAACTATCATTTTAAGAATATCAAAAAGCTTTGAATCATTTTCTGTCAAAAAGATGTGCATTTTAAACCCTCCAATCATCACTATCAAAGCAATTCTGAATTAATTTGATACGTGTGATAAACACACTGTTGTTTATTTACCAACACAAGGAATTGTTGTGCCTGGGCCGTATCCAATAGAGTTTTTGCTTCATTGTTGTACTTGTAGCTGGCAGAACAAATATAGTCACTGACTGGCTGCTATTTTTTATGGCCACAGGTGCAGATTTCCCTAGTGTTAGTAAATAAGCCATATTGTTTATTCATGAATAATTAAAAATAAAAGCCAAAGTCCATATAAAATTTGGATTCAGGTATTTGCCAGTGGGCACCAGGTTTGGACTGAGAATTAAAATAGGCCCTGGCATTTCAGGTACACAGAGGCCCAATCAGCCCACAAAGAGGCCCAAACAGCTCCCACCAGCCCCCTAAATACTGACTTTCTATGGGACCTTATAGCAGCCCCTCTGGCATTTGCCAGAACCCACAGATTGCCAGTCCGGGTCTGGTTGGCACCCACTCCAGATTGGGCCACATATTGTGAAGAATGTAGGTACATGAACATACTTTAATATGCTACAGTTGATATGTATGTTCAGTGTATACCTCAGATATCCAATGTGTAGCATTTCAGGCAGCAGGGGTCTGTTAAGAATCAGTGATACCTCCCCTTTGATTTGTGCTGCCAGATGTATACATGTTGGGTATATGGAAATCATGGGCTGCAGGGGACCTACAAATGGGTTTTACTGGCCTGGGGAGGTCTAGTTCTGCCCCTGCCTCCGGCTGTTATTAATGCAATTTTTCTACACTCCATTTTTCTACACCTGGCCCATATTAATAGGGATAATTTGGCAAAGGGCTATGTTTAAATACCCAGTATTAGCATATTCTTTACTGTCAAATGAAGCGTTTAACTATAAACTGATAATATATATTTTCTTTCTTTATCAGAAACCAAAAGAAAATCCTGATGAAGAAATTGAGGTAGGCAGGAGATATTTGTAGATTAAAACAGAACATTCTTTTTTCTTCACACTGCCTTTCCTTTCATAGTACAGATTTACTTTAGCAACTTTCCTACATACTGACCTAATATATAATGGACGTTTAAGGTGCAAGTGGAGTTTTAAACGTATCTTCAATGCAGACAAAATCCCCTTTCCTCCTTATTACATCTTCTTATTTAAAAAATTAAAAACAAGTGTATATATATATATATATATTAAACTTCTACATTGCTGCTTCTTGAAAAGGCACATGTTCTAATATCGAAGTCGAAGGATTTAGCGCTATTCATTCGATCGAACGATCTAAGGAATAATCGTTTGATCGAATGATTAAATCCTTCGAATCGAACGATTTGAAGGATTTTAATCCATCGATCGAATGATTCTTCTTCAATCAGAAATTGGCTAGAAAGCCTATGGGGACCTTCCCCATAGGCCCACATTGATGCTCGGTAAGTTTTAGGTGGCGAAGTAGGGGGTCGAAGTTTTTTTAAAGAGACAGTACTTCGACTATCGAATGGTCGAATAGTCGAACGATTTTTAGTTCGATTAGTTCGATTCAAAGTCAAAGTCGTAGTCGAAGGTCGAAGTAGCCAATTCGATGGTCGAAGTAGCCACAAAAATACTTCCAAATCCGAAGTATTTTTTATTCTATTCCTTCACTTGAGCAAACAAAATGTGCCCCCAAATGTTTACACAATTTTCTAGTAGACTAAAGGTATGAAGATCCAAATTACAGAAAGATCTCTTATCCAGAAAACCCAGGTCCCGAGCATTCTGGATAACAGGTCCCATACTTGTATATACACAGTTAAACAAGAGAGGACATTGGCTGCTCATGAATCTTTGGTTTTTCCTATAAAATTAGACACATTTCCCCATTGCACCAGTGGGTTATGGGCCTAACGTGTGGAACTGTAGCATTTACTTTACACTTTTACCTTACTTTTGTCAATTTCTTATTCTTGCAATATTTTATATTAACAGATCAAACAGGAATCAATAGAAAAACAACCTACTGAAGTTAATAGTGAAATAAAAATTGAAGCTAATAGCAAAATTGAAACAGCTATTGAAGCCAACAGCGAAATTGAAACAGCTATTGAAGCCAACAGGAAAAGAAAACCTGCTAATGTCAAAAGAAAAGCTCAGAGGAAAAGAAAGAAGGCTAATAAATCTAGTAAAAGTGAAACTGCTGAGACGCCTAATGGTAAGTAAACATTTAGTAAAAACCAAGCAGAATAGGCAAGTGTTGTAGTGCCTGTGGGGGACATAAATACTAGAGCCTCTAATATGGCTGTAAATGTAGCAGGGCATTAAATGCTAACTTCTGATTGGCTGAACGGTTGCTACCTGTTACTAGTGATGGATTAGTTGGTACCTGTTACTACTCCATGTCCAATCTTTAACCTTATAGTCCAACACTTCTTTCATAATAGTGGCAGAACATGATTTAGATGTGCAAATTAATGAATGTGTTCATCTTCTAATCTACACCTTTATCAACTGTGAAAAAGTGTTGTGATTAGTTAACACTTTCCTAACTGTCAGTAAATAGATTTGCCCCTGTATATGTCCTACTACATGATGGTCTACAAGATTATTTCAAAGAACTGTCTTGTGTTATCATGTGGCTTCATAAAACATGTTTATGGTTTTATTCTGAATTTCTCCAGTCCTGGGAATTTTGTAGTAAATTGCCATCTTCATTTTATGGTTTGTTAAAATAATACATCATTATTCATAAATCATTATAATATAATATATGTATGTTATATCTCTTTTGCAGATGCAGTTTCACCTGTACGGGATAAATTGTACTGTGATAAATGTGTATCCAGACAGAAGATATGCTTCGAAGACCAGGTTAAAACAGCAATTGCGGTAAGTAATGTACCAGCACCAGGAATTCTTTTAGCCAATGTTGTGAATATAAGTATATTAGGAGGAAAAAAACTATAAATGACATTGCACAGAGAGACCATCTCTTAATATGTAAATAATCTTAGTTTGGTGCCTGACTTCCCCAAGGCTATAAAGACTTTACATAGAAAAGTTTAAGAACACTAGAAGTGGCAGGTGAATAACAGATAAGCCACATTCTGCTCTTCATGTGTCCTGTTGTGAGAGCCACAATTGGCTGGAAGGAGTCACCTGGGTCTAAGATAGACACACTCCACTAAAGTAACATAGAAATTCTGAATTTACCTGTAATGGCCATTTTTGCAAACTACAATATTAAAAATATTTTACATTGGTGTCCCTTAATATCACACATAAGAAACATGATCCCACGCAAGCAATTTATTCTGTAGAAGCCACTTTTAAGAAATTTCTATATTTGGAATCTCTAATATGTTTCTCTTTAAATATCCCACAGAAAAAGAAAATTTTCTGGATGGACAATGAAATATTAATTGACGTGAAGAGCAGCTTAATGAGTAGAGGATGGGTGAAGAAAATTGCCCCCACCTTCAGTAAGTCTGCTTAAAAAATATCTGTTCAAGGATTTCAGTAATATTGAATTGCTAATGATAAAAATGAACCTAGAGCTCCCGACATGCTAGCATATAAATGTCTGCCCTGGGGTTTCATGAGCACAACGTTGATGAAGTAGAGTTGAATACAACCTCATGGAATAGGCGACAATTGCATGAAAGTTGCATCCAACTTTATCTTCCAGTGACTTTCTGATCATCATCATCATTTATTTATATAGCGCCGACAAGATACGCAGTGCTTTACCTTAGTTACAAACAGGAACATATGGAGGATAGCAAACAAGGGGTTACAGAGTACAATAGGATTAGAGGGCCCTACAAATTAGAGTTTACAAAGTAAAGGTTAGGGTACAATTGGGACATTAAGATTCTAGAAACAATTTTGTGATTTTTGATACAGCAATGATTGATTAATTAAGGTACATTGATAAGCTTCTTTGATCTGAAAGGTTTCCATGCAAACACATCCTTAGGCCAGTATTTATAAGGGATACTTTTTCTGCAGGCACCTGACACCAAAAACCATGGTTTTGTTATACAGTTGAGTATATTATATTCCCTAATGTGCCTAAGATATATGGGCAGAACCTGCTACTAGTGGAACCTTTCAGAGCAATCTAATAAACTGCTATAATGATACTAATGCAATGTTTTTTCCTTGATAGATGCTGGTCCCAAGGAAACTTTATTTTGTGACCCAACATATGGACATAAGGTAAATCCATATCTATGTTAGTACAATACAAAGATCTATGTAAGAAATGTGTGGGTAATCTTAATCTAACCACTCATGGATATGGCCAATTTAATTGAGCATTAAGATAAATATTGTTAATGTTTACTATTATAGGTTTTCTATTTTCACACCATTGTCATTGTTCAACCCAGAACAGTGTACAATGACTTTCCCTTTCCTATAGCTAAACATATTTCTTTCTATGGACTTAAATATAAATGTTCTACATTTACTAGTCAGTTAAAGTGCATGATGTGACTGGTGGAGAGGAGCCAAGCAAGCTAGCAAGCTACAGTACTTAGTGCAACTTAATTGCAGAGTATGGTAGCAGCATAACTAGCAGTTACTAGGCCAGTTGTTATTTCTTCTGTGGATAAAGAAGTAATATAATGCTCCAGAAGTTTACTAATCATTTGAGTGTACTTGCCTTCCATGAATAAACTTTTATATTTATATTTCCTTTTTTTAGTTTAGCAGTCCTTATTATACACAACCCAGCCTCATCCTGTCATTCAGTGAAATTCAACCCAGTCTTCTGAGAGAGGATCAGATAACCAATAACTTTTACAGTGTGCCCTTCACAAGCAAGGTGAGACAACTGCAGTGATTTACAATGACCCATATCAACCAATTAGGTCTCACATTTAATGTATATCTTGCAGTAGATTGATCAAAATGAATTGTTTATTAAATGCAACTTGTAAATGTATTAGTAAATCAACCCCACATCCTTGTCACTTGCCATTTTATTATAATAGCCCAACAAAAAATAAAATGCAACTTGATTTAGATAATTTGATCCATGTCTGAACTGTAGGCCCTGGTATTTAAACTGTGTAAAGGCCCAAATAGCCCAACATTAGCCCATTAATAAATACTGGTGCATGGCATTTTGACATTTGCCTGTCTACAGTCTGCCTGTACAGGCCTGCTTCTTTCAGCTGAATCATATGGCTTCCAGTTAACATGATTGGAACCCATTATTTCTAAGTCAAAGGGGCACATTTACTAACCACCAAAAATTCGCTAGAGATGGCTTCGATCAGAGAGCAACACTTGGCCAGGCGTAGATTCGCCAGGGCAATGCTAATTCACTAAAATCCGAAGTTGTATCCAGGGTGCCAAACTCTGACGAAGTTGCCCTAGCATTACTGTGCCAGGCGAAGCAAAGTTGCGCTAGCGTTGCCTAATTTGCATATGGCGGGAATTTAAAGTTCACTGGACGTATATGTTGTAGCATATGTATAGTTTATGTGCCATATGTTAGGAAATGTAGGGGGAATCTGGTTACCCCAAAAACATTTTACACTCTTTTTCAGACTATCACCCTGAGAAAGGAAAAGACGCTAGCGTTTTTTGGGACTTTCAACTATTTTTGTAGGAACTCTAATCTAACTCTATCTAATCTATTGCACTTCACCTGGTCTGAGGTGGCGAAGGCAAGTCTGGTGCAAGAGGTAACGTTCACTTCTTAGTGAATTTGCGTTTTTACGTCCACTCGCCAGAGCGCAAATTTGCCAGGCATTAGGGAGCGACCGCTAGAATCTATCTCCTTTGCTAGCGAAGTTATGCCGGTGACTGAATTTACACTAGCGATAGTCACTTTGCTCTTTAGTAAATTTGCCCCACAGACGGTTTCCAGTAAATGGAAGTGGAAATTATTTTACATAGGGTTTCCAAGAGAAAACAATGTGATGCCTCTTGTTACTGGTCATACTTACAGTGTAACTTCTTCTGACCTGGTGGGAATATAGAAGCCAGAAATGTGGCCAATCAGTGGCTCTCTAGATGTTGTTGCATTCCAATTCCTAGAATTTTTGTATATTAATTTGCTACAATCTTCTTTGACTTTTTATTTTTATAAAATGGATAACTAAATATGTTCTTTGTATTCTAGATTGGTCTGTGCATGGCATTAAGGCAATGGCGTTTGTTCTGTGATGTGAATCCACACACTTTCTTCCCTCGTTGCTACATGTTTAGTGAGCAAAATGAAAAACAAGCATTCATTGGTAAGTTTGTATAAAATAATGTAGCATATCATTATGTCTTGGGTATAGTATCTAAAATCAGGGCTTTATATCCTTCAAAACCAAAGTATTATTTAACTCAGTGATCCACAACCAGTGGCTTATGAGCACCAAGTTGCTCACCAACTCGTTGGATGTTTCTCTCATTGGCCTCAAAACAGGCACTCATTTTTAAATTCCAGGTTTGGAGGCAAGTTTAAATTGCATAAAAACTAGGTGTACTGCCATGTAGAGAATCCTGTATGCTGCAAGGCCAATCACAGCCCTTATTTGGCACCCCTAGGTCATTTTTGCATTGCTCCCAAACTTGTTTTATTTGAATGTGGCTCACGGGTAAAAAAGTTTGGGGCCCCTTGTTTAACTCTAAGGTTATTTTATATATTGCATGTTTTTTTCATGGAATAGTTATTATGGTTTAGCTTTATGTATTTATATAACATTTGAAAAATGTCTTAAGGCAACAGAACACACATTCCAATATAGAACACTGGCCAGGCCATGACTAGTCATTCCCCTTTCCTTGATGTACTTATCACCTAGTCACTAAAATGTTTTAGAGTGATTCAGATCATTGGTTCTATATAGCTGTCCTATGAAATAATGTTCCACCCCAAATAAAATGTGCTCTATTAGAAGTTACCAGAGGCTGGCACATGAAGCAAATTAAACCGGGGTCCTACCCCTGGTGTGTTTATTGACACAATAAACACACCAGGGGTAAGACCCCGGTTTAATTCGATTTGTGTGCCAGCCTCTTGTTTCTTCGTATTGGACGGGAGAGCCGTCTCCCTTAGGCTTTGGGCACCAGCGGTATTCGTTTGAAGGGCCTGAGTGTGCGTGTGATTTCCCTGCTCTATTAGAAGTTCCCATAAATATATTATAGTGCATGTTAATGACAACTCTCTGTATCTACTATAAGTTGTGCCTATATACATTAATATGTAAAGGAAAATAAATCCATGGTATTGCCTGTTTAGAAATATTATTCAAAGTTCCACCTCTTTTTATAAACAAAATATTGGACCTGTTTGTTCTCACAGTTATAGTTAGTCTCATCTTTTGGTTAAGTAGAGTATTCTAACAAAAAATGTGCCTTTATTTAGATGACTTTAGCATGACTGCGGCTTGTGGTATCCTAAAATGGGTTTTGAGAAGCAATGGGAAGTCTTTGCAAAATGACGTTATTCCCAGACGGAAAAAAAAGAAAAAAGCTAGAACTGTTCCAGAAGATATTATAGTAACAGCCCTTGTGGTTTGCCAGCTTCATCTGTATTACTCAACACATGAGGACGGAGATGACTTAATATGTTCCGGGATAATTAATTGGGAACAGTTCATAGATGACTACTATCAGGTTATGCAGTAAGTAATTTCAGCTGAAACAATTCATAAAAATTTCAATTTAGAAAGAAATTGTCTTGATTATAGGAAAACAATGACAGTGAACACTCTATGGGGTGATTTATGAATGTTCATAGAATGTTTGTTTCTTCGAATCATAGTTTTTGTGCAAATTCATGAATTTTTCTTATAGTTAATCCTTGATTTTTTAGTTTAGTGTAAAAACCATAAAATCTATGAATACAAAGGCCTAATACAAATCACATTGAACAGATATTTGTTGTGTATAATAAACCTATTCATATATAATATTCTCCATAAACATTATATTGCAATAGTGTGATGTGTATTATGTATAACTGTCTCTCATCCCTGCCCTTGTATTGTTACAGTCATGGTGCGCACATACAGAATTCAGACAAGTATGTTGATTACTGCCACCAATTGTTATGTAAGCTGAGAAGAGTGAACCCACAACTAGATATAGATGGAGAAAAAAACATCTGGATTTTAAAACCAAGAGCTCTATCTAGAGGAAGAGGTAAGAGAATCTGTGAAATGGGTACTCAAGTGATGTTTAGGGAGAAAACAAAAGATAAGGTTACTGGTGGGTGCTCCTCACAGGACATTTATAAATGACTCACATACAGTAACTGAAGCAGAAAATCATGCAAGGGCTTATGTAGTAATAGCTATTTCTATATGATCCATACAAGGGTGAGGGACCTCACCTCCATTTAGGTTTTGGAAGGATTCATGAGGGTCTTCATCTCATCTCATACATTTTGGCACATAATAAATTCCCATTCTTCATGGCCAATTCACAGTCATGATTATTTCTGTGCCACAATACAGAATATATATAAATTAATTCCTAATTAGATGTGTGAGATGTAGGAGCAAAGTGGCAACCTTAGTTATTGGTCCAACGCATGATTATTTTGTTGCTTTAGGTGTTACAAAATGGTTTACTACAATATTGATGTACAAAGATATTGATTCATGTTTTATATGTTATTACAGGGATACATTGCAGAAATGATCTGAATGAAATATGTTCCTTTGGAAATCAATGGGTGGTTCAAAAGTACATAGAGAGGCCACTTCTTGTATATGGAACCAAAATTGATCTCCGTCAGCATTTCCTCATAACGGACTGGTACCCGTTAACTATCTGGTTCTATAAGCACAGTTTCATCCGTTTCTCATCTCAGCCCTTCACGCTGAAGAGTTTAGATACGTAAGTAGAGGGTGCAAAATCTTGCATTCTATTTATTTGTTATGCAGTAATGACGTGATTTGTTGATATGACTTCACTGCTTTGTACTCTCAGAGGCTCATGTACAAACAGAAATAAGTCTACTCTCTGCCTTATTTTAGTATGTTGCAAGTGGGTATGTCTTGTTTTACAATCCTTTAGGAATATTATTCAAAGAAATGAAAAATATCATAAAACCTTTTTTTTATTTAACAAATTACATTATAAAACACCTTGAACAATTGTGCCATTGTTGCTAGTAATTTAAAGGTAATTTATAGGTTTAATCCACGGTGTATACAATAGGGATACACCGAATCCAGGATTTGGTTCGGGATTCGGCCTTTTTCAGCAGGATTCGGATTGGGCCGAATGCTTATTCCTGGCCGAACCGAATCCCAATCCTAATTTGCATATGCAAATTAGGGGTGGGAGGGAAATCGTGTGATTTTTTGTAAAAAATGTTTTCCCCTTCCCACCCCTAATTTGCTATGCAAATTAGGATTCGGATTCGGTTCGGTATTAGGCCGAATCTTTTGTGAATGATTCGGGGGTTCGGCCGAATCCAACATAGTGGATTCAGCGCATCCCTAGTCAGGCCCGGAGTCACAATCTGTGGGTTCTGGCAAATGCCAGAGGGGCTGCTGTATGGTTCCATAGAAAGTTACCATATAGTGGGCTGGTAGGGGGCTGTTTGGGCCTCTGTGTACTTGGAATGGCAGGGCCTATTTGGACTCCCAGTCCAGGCCTGTCCCTAGTATACAATAACGTTTGTGATAAATCATTTTATGGCATGAAATACATTTGTTTGTTGCTGTTACATCTGTAAAGTGGGCCAATAGTGTGCTAAAAGCTCTGTTCTTCTAACCTCTGATCCTGTAGCAGTTGCATTGGTTACAAGGCTCTATAATTTTGCTCTAACTATGGTCAGCTTGCTAAGGCTAATGAATGGCTAAGGCAAGATTAGAATAGTTAGTAAACTCACTGGATACTGACATTGTATTACTAGTGATGGTTCATGCACATAAACCTGACAATTGTATTGTTTTATCCTTCCAGCGCCATCCATGTATGTAATAACAGCATACAGAGAAAATTAAAGAATGCACCAAATCGTCACCCCAACCTGCCTGAAGAAAACATGTGGCACAGTGACGAATTCAAAGAGTATCTTTGTACAATCGGAAAAGAGCAAGTCTGGGATTCAATCATTATACCAGGGATGAAGAAAGCCCTCATTCAAACTATGAAGGCCACCCAGGAAAATGTGATATACAAGAAAAACAGTTTTGACATTTTTGGTGCAGATTTTATGTTTGGAGAAAACTTCCTGCCCTGGCTACTTGAGATCAATCTCAAACCTGACATAGAAAAAGACACGTCAGTAATGGAGAAGCTTGTTCCACCAATGGTAGAGGACATTGTACGTGTGGTGATTGATTACAAGGATGACCCTAACTGTGACCTGGGAGGATTTGAACTTATATATAAACAGGTAAGTGCAAGTCATGGGACAGAACTTTGATACTGATGAATGTCTAAAGAATAACATAACCTCGGGCACATAATCTGAGTACATAATGTTTTTGGGCTGTGTTTATTTATATAAGTATGCCATGGGTGGGTCACTTTCATGAGAGCATTTGATACATATTTGCTACTTCAAGTGCTCTTGCATTTGCCTTGTAGATTAGACAAATTAGGTTTCCAACCTCCCCCCGATAGGTTTTTTGCAGCTCCAGCAGGCCCCAAGGGGATGAGGGGGTTGCAATTGCACCCAGGCAAGTAGTTATGCCACCAGGGCTCTTAAAAGAAAAATGTACTAACATCAGCTTTGGACACAGGTATTAGTTGTAATTCTCAACTAAGCAGTTCCTCTTAACTTAGAACAAGGTTACAGACATATTTTAAGCAAATAAGTTTTAATAGTACCCAGAACAGTAACATATTTAACTACCTTATAATTATAGGAAGATATAATGTGAGAACATACAAATTATGATTGTAAGAAATATAGCAGACTTCCGGGGGGCGGACCCATGAGATGGCCACATCTTACTAGAGCTCCTGTCGGCTGCCACCACAACTGTGTTTTTAAAGCAGCGTTTTGCCTCCAAACTCCACCAAAACATCAGGAGGCACAGGATAAACTGAGGGGAAAAGCATCTTGAAGCGGCACGGCTCCCCCTCACCTTTGCAGCCCCGAAGTCTACCCGCTGGAGGAACAACCTTGTGGACCCGGACCGGATGTTAAGGGCAGAGGCACGGCACATACGGAAGGTGAAAACTTCATAGGCTGCAGCTACGTAACAGCCAACTGCCTCAAACCGTAAGTCCGGTCACGGGAGGGCGAGCACCACGGGAGTGGCGCATGCTCTTATTGAGGCCCACAGAGCGACAAGGCCATCAGGCGCACCTTAATAGAAACTGCACAGACAGGCAGGCCATAGACCAGGGCTTCTCTCTACTAAGCCCGCGACCTGTCATTAGCCCCTTTGTATGGTGACCTAAATAAAGGGATACAATCTTACTATATAAATACGCAAATTAAGCTGGCTACGCCCTGTTTAGGGATATACAACAGATAAGGCCATAAGAAGCACACCAAACTCGGGATAATTCTTTCTCAATACCTAGACCTCTTGTACCCAATTATAAAACTACCAAAGGCTGGAACCGTCAGGCCTGTTATTTTGTTGAGATTTTCCTGTTATTTGTCTGGCAGGATTACTCACAGGATATATCTAAAACCACACCCTGGGAAACAGCAGGGGTTTATAGTGACTTCAATTGTTTGCCTCATTCAGCAGAAGCGAATCCCTATATAGGCAAGTTAAAAGGTTATTGACTGACTGTTTCTGGAATTTCCTCGCCCAGGCCTGAAACTTATTTCCACCAGGGTTCAGCCACATTACGTACCATTGACCCTTTGAATGCTACATTTTTGGTTATTTCTCACCAGTTCTATTACATAAGAGAAGTTATGTGATACATCAGCATTCACCCTCAGATTTTCACTCCACAAAATATTTCTAGGACACACTATTAAGTTCTACCAGGTTGAACGTATATTACTCAGTTCTGAAAAGGAGACATGTTATCTACCCATTTGCTTTTATCCGTTATGGATAAATATTTGGACAATACTTCAACCATGCCTCCAAAAGCAATTAAGTCAACCAAACCAAAGGACACAAAAAAATCGACAGGGCATACTCAACAAGAGGCTGAACTAGATTTACAACATTCGCAAACTGGACCTCAATTGTCGTCAGCAGAAGATCTTGTACAAATTCTCGGTCCATTACTGGATCAAAAATTGGCCTCCATAAAAGATTCCATATCTGAGGTTCTACAGGAAGTAACAAGCCACTCACAAAGGCTATCGGAAGCGGAAGACCATATATCATCTTTGGAAGATGAGGTGGGTAAGCAATATAGCACTGATCTAGTAAACACTGGGTATAACCTTTGGTACTACATCTGAGTATAAAAGACATCATTTTGTATACATAATGAAAATGATTCATTAAAGCCTATTGGACTATATATATTCTAGTTCTAAAAGTTTTCTGTTTTTTCCAGTTCTAGGCTAATTATACTGGAAATGAGACTCTCAATCAAGAAAAAACCTTTACAGATCTAAAGAAAACAACCATCTCTGATCCATAGCAGGTGGCTAGTGGGATGAGTCTTGGAGGAAGGAATAGTCCAACCAACCCTTTCCTTTTGATGTCTAATTTTTTCTTTGTTATACCTGTACCTAAACATATTTAAAATAAAATTGGTATTAAATGTATGAAAACATGTTTCAAATTATTTCCTTAATCGCTTTTTATACTCTTTCTTCCTTATGAAAAATATAAATAATTTTTAACATTGGTATTAGTTGACACCTATATATATATATATATTGGTACAAGTGTACAGTAGCACTCACTTAAGGTTCTTTTATCTGGTGTTCAGCCTTATAGGGGAAAGTTCTGCGTTTTTCCAATTATATAGCAATTATCAAATGAGCAGAGGCGGCACTCAGTTTATCAAAATTAGAAAAGAATATTTTCTCAGTTCATCATGTACAAATAATAATAATACAACTTATTCATTACATCATATATAATAACATAACGGCATGCAGCGTGTCCTTTCTCAAGCTTAACAGAGTAACCAAATATCACAGGTGTGCTTCACACATAAAAAGGCTTTAGATAGGAAGTGACATCACAACATCATTTAACCACTGTTTTTGTCACTTCCCCCATTATATTGCACAAAACAATTAGGGGCAAATTCACTAAGCGCCGAAGCGCCTAACGCTAGCGTCAATTCGCTAGTGTTGGGCATTTTCCTTACTTCGCAAATTTACTAACGAACGCTGGCGTAAATTCGCTAGTGTTACTTTGCACCCTTACGCCTGGCGAATTTTCGCTACGGACGTAACTACGCAAATTTACTAACGCGTGCAGTGTACTGAACGCTACCTTTTACGCTAGACTTCCTTCGCCACCTCAGACCAGGCGAAGCGCAATAGAGTAGATAGGGATTGCTTCAAAAAAAGTTCAAATTTTTTCTAAATCCCAAAAAACGCTGGCGTTTTTTCTATATTATGGGTGATAGGCTGAAAATGATCAAAAAATTTTTTGGGGCTCCCCTCCTTCCCCCCTACATTTCCTAACTCATGGCAACTTAACTATAAAGTGGGCACATGTGTAGGGCAAAATAAAAATTTTATTTGATGTTTTGAAGGTTTCCCAGGCATTTGTAGTGATTCTACGTATTCCTCTATTGAAATTTGAATTTGGCGCCGTATGCAAATTAACCATCGCTAGCGTAACTTCGCTTCGCTTAGCGAATCAACACTAGCGCAACTTCGCTACCTTACGCTACCCCTGTGCGCAACTTCGGATTTTAGTGAATTTGCGGAGCGCTGGCGAAACTATGCCTGGCGAAGTGCAGCGAAGTTGCGCCTGGCGCAACTACGAATCTTAGTGAATTTGGCCCTTAGAGAGAAGAGAGCATAAACTTCAATCCCATTTTTATGTATAGTCATGTATATACACAAGGGTACAATATTTCCATCAAATGTACATTTATTTTGATGCAGACAGTGATGTTCCAATAGAATATGCCATTTATTTTGTGGTATTTGATTTATTGACCGTGTAATTTGAACGTGTCATGCTTTTCCATCTTTCCCCGCCGTTAACACCAGGCCAGGTGGTGGGTCAAGGATGTCACGGGTGGCAGGTTGGTGACATTGCGAGGAAAGACCTGTAATGTCAGCGGATGGGGTTATGGTGTGGCGATCAGTGATTGGCCTATCAATGTGTCAATCTTAGAGAATCCTGCCCATTTTTCCAAATTAGGAGAGCCGGGCAGGCAGTTTTGACCCTCCAAATGGACAGGTGGCAACCCTAGTAGCTTCTCACCCATAGTAACCAGGAAGTGTCAAATTGAAGTTGAAAGATGAATAAGAGAAGGCTCAAACACAAAGATATCAAAAGCTTCACAGTAATAGATCTTTCTGGAAGCCGAACATTACAGATCAATATCTCATGACACTTTACTGAAACTGATGTTAGCGATTACTATTCTTTAATGATATAGCGCCAAAATATCCAGCCGAGTCTTAGAGAGATTATACAACCTTAAAATCTGTCCCTGCTCCAGGGAGCTTACAGTCTAAGTCCCAATCACAATTAGACACAGACATACTAGTGTCAGTTTATCAGGAGCCAGGTAACCTGCCTGCATGGATTTGGAGTATTGAAGAAAACTGGAGTACCTGGTGGAAATCCACACAGACACAGAGAGAACATTCCAACCCCTTGAAGATAGAGACTTTGCTTGAATTGTACATTCATTTTTTAAAAATATTTCTAGATATTGGAAGTTGTTGAACTGCTTAATGCTATAATGGATTTGGAACAATAGCACCATCAGCTGTTCATTTTACCTGACTGTTTACAGTTAATTAAAATTAATTCTGAGAAAAGAATGTTGCTCTGCTAAAAAATCAAGCTAAAAGACTCATGTAATGTTTCTCTGGTCGGTTATAAGCGCTGCAAAATTAGCCAGCTTTTCTTTCAACTATCAAATCAAGGAGCTTGTCAACAAATGCTTTTGGTAAAAAAAATTGGACCCCTTTTATGTAATGGCCAAGCATATCTTGGTTCTAGTGATGTGCGGGTTGGCCGCACTCATGAGATTACCTGCGGGTTGGGCGGGGTTAGCCCGATCTTGCACCCCCCTTTCTGGGTCATGGGTGGGTTTGGGTTGATCTCTTTTGCTTGCTCTCCCCACCCATGACCTTACAATGGCGAATTCCGGGTTCAACTTTTATAGCTGCATGCCTGCTAGCCCGTCCCTATTGTGATGTCATTGGTGGGGCAGGGTGGTGTGAATCTATAAAAGGAACCTGGAAGTTGGGCTTGGGTGGGCACAGGTGAAGGGAGGGCAGGTGTAGGTCAGGTAAAACCCGACCCTCACATCACTACTTGGTTCCCCTGCTGGGCAGCATTTTTCATATTATCATACACAATACAATTCATTTGGAGACAGAACACAACAAAACTTTTCAGACCTCAATCCCCTGGCTATAACAACCCACCAATCTATCTGACTTTGACTTTAGATGGGGTATGGCTTAAAGCACTGCTATATGTCCCCAGGCAGTTTCACAGGGGTGCTGAGCTTCAATCTGACATATACAGGTGAATCCATCTGTATTTCACATTTTGTTGCACTGTATCCAGACACCATTCTTAGTGCTAAATCCTGCTTCCAGATGGTGCTAGAGTACACGTTTTTCATTACATCTATTTAGTAGAAGTAAATCTAGAGCAACTGGACTTGCCCATTGAAGACGTTTTACTACTCATCCGAGCAGCTTCTTCAGTTCAACTTACTAATATGGGAAATCCTCGGCATATAAACTCTTCCAATAATCCAATCACAATGGTGCAGTGTAACTATCCAATTAGGTGACAAGTGAAATTCATAGTGATTGTGAATGCTGTGTATTTACTGTGATAGAACTACTATTGTGTCATGCAACTCAAAGAGCTAGATATACCGTGACCTGGATGAATGAAAACCTTCATAGACATATTTTCAGTACATTGCTTTTGATGGACTAAGGCCATTGAACTCAGCACCATCTAAAGGCAGGACTTAGCACTATGGTGTCTGGACCACAAGTCTTGTTCTTACAAGAAACCCAACTGAGAAGTCAATAAATTATATTTCTAAGTTTTTACTGACAAGTATTCACCCAGTAGAGAGATAGTACTGAATTATACATATATATGATCAGTTATCAGGAAACCTGTTATCCAGAAAGCTCCAAATATCAGAAAGGTGGTCTCACAGAGACTCAATTATAATCACATAATTCAGATTTTTAGAAATAATCACGAGTTTTGGTTTCAGCAGTTACTACATGACTGAATGATTTGGCAAGTTACTTAGGGCTGAACTGCAAAGTAACTAATAGGGTGATTACAGTTGCCTGCTCCCACTTTCCCATCGATGTTGCTGCAGAAAGTGGCCATGTTTGGTCGTTTCTTAGTTGGCAAGTATTCCAATATTCTGGGT